>NW_025945555.1:0-145360 GCF_000764305.2 Hyalella azteca
ATCAATAGTTAGGTATAATGGATCAATTCACCAACGTGAGCTCATCATTAACTAATTCCTCATGCAGGAACTGAAGTCGTTTCCAGCAGCACGGTTCCACATAGTTATGTAGCCTCTTAAGTTTTAAATAAGAGCTCAATTCTTTTGAGCTCAGAGTGTCAAGCGTGAAATCTTATAGTAATGAGATCTTTTTCCATATTAAGGACGTAATTTTTTTCTTATAAACAAAAATTTATGTGAAGTATCTCAACTCGCTTTACGAGAGCTTAATATGAATGAGGCACAAACCATCCTCACCTGAAGGCGACAGAACTTCGTATTTCGTCACCAGCCTCCGATATTGAGCAGCGTACCGGTGGATAATATACGTGTTGCGTCCAATAACACTTTGCCAGGAACTGTCTATCCGCAAGCTGAATGCAAAAGACTTTGAAAGAACTATCAACAACGAAAATATGCCTTCATCCGGCAGTGTATAAATGACATAAAAGGCATAAGAGCAGGTTAGAAGACCAATATAATTTGTTAATGAGCAGTGTTACAATTCTATAAAATCGGAGCAGCCAAGTTAGCTTAAATAACTGAACCTACACGTCAATTTTGATTTTGCCAGGCGATCAATGAAGGTTTAAGCTGGACACGTTGTACTGTATCAGGAGTCACACTTCCAAGCCTACAGGGAGTACACAAGATATCTCATTATATACAGTATCTCGATAAATGTTCGGCCGTAATACTCACTCCTCGTATGGCGTGAAATTGTGCACACCAAACTGCAGTAGCAAGAGTGCAGGAATCTGGGATGAAACACGAATAAACTCCCTGCAGGCACTCGTTAGCATAGATGACCTGAGGCAGACATGAGAATAATTGTTTAGTGTAGTTCGACGTTTTCAACAATTAAGGGGAGCGTCTGGGTCCAAAATAAAAATTTTCTGCTTTTTCGGTTCTTATGCTCATCTTAAAGCTTACATTATGCCGCATCGAACGGTACTAGAACTATCTGTACGTTGATTTATGCGTTCACGACAGATCCTGAAAGGGGGAGGGTGGTGGAGTCCCTTAACAAAAGTCAAGGGGGATAATTCCGGCCAGGCACTATTAAATGTGCTATCACTGGACCTGCAGCTCAGTTACCACTCAGCCATCATGTGGGAAGGTGTTTATGTAGTCGTCCTATGCACCGCTGACTGACTTTGAAGTGAGATAACGCTTACTTTCGGTATCTAAGCTACGTTACCTACCTTTACATAGCGCGCGGCGGTTTTTCGCCTCTACTGAAAAGTTGGTAAACTGAAAACCTCACTCACGGCAAACCTATCTCCTCCTACAGTTTTTAAAGCTACAACAATGAGACATATACCATTCGATTTGCAAGAAAAATATATACAAATGATAGTAGACTTTTTTCTGATTTTTTATAGTTTGGATTTTATTTTGCAAAAAGGGGGAGTGGCGGGGGAAAAATCGAAAAATTTCCGAAAAATATACAAAAAATGCCTATACACACACAAAAATTAGAATTTAAAAAACGCCTACTAGCGTTTGTAGATATGGTCTTTACGCATCGAATGATATGTGTCTCGATGTTGCAGCTTGGAAATCCTAGGAGGGTATAGATTTCTACAGTACCCCCATTTTTGGCAGTTTTCTAATCTCGTTTTCTTTCATTTTTTTCGAAAAATTCACATGAACAAAAAGTCTTAAAATTTCTGTTTTACATACGTGTACGAAATTTCGAAGTGATTGGTCTGTAAATTACCGAGTTACAAAAAGACCCAGACGCTCCCCCCCCCAAAAAAGTGTGTGAGCATCAAAAATCATAAAATTTCCAGTTCAAAATTAGTTGAACTGGAAAAAATTTCTCTCTGACCAGAAGCCCTTATACAGCAGCATAATCAACTGAATGTTTTGGCAGAGCGCATGTTCAGTCAAATAATGCCCACCCCCAACACACCTGAACCAACACGGGCCGTTCCGGCAGCAGTTTTTAGTTAGTTCTGCAAGCAAAATTCGATATCCAGACTCCGATCCGTGCACGATATTTTCCATGAAATTGGCATCGTACAACTTTTCATAGAGACGCTTGCTAATGCGAGTGTTAGTCACAAGTGCTGCCACAGATACGGCCGTGAGCTGAAAACCTGAAGAGATCACATATTGTCAATCATGTATAGAGAATATTTAGGATGTATTGGAACAAAAAATCAAAATTATAAATTTAGTTGAGGATGGAAAAAAATAAGAGAGGCAAAATAAGAGAGGCAATCAACCTAACTCCCGGCTAACGCCGCGAAGTGGTAGTGCAGCTGAAGACGAAATCTAGTCTTTGAAGCGAACAATAAGCCATATGATAACATAAAATAGTGATGTCGGTGCTGAAGAATAGGCCAGATGTGGCCTGTCGTCGATTCCTGTTTTTCGAGACATTTCATAGGAAATGTAAAAACATGTCCTTTGACCGGATCTTTTCATAACTGACGATAGTTTGAAATAGCTACTAGACTTCCACCAAGTTCTATAAGGTGCTAGGCATTTCAAGTCTGAACAAATATTTCTCCATAGCTTTATCTGGTCTGTCCTTGAACGCATTCATACTCGGAGCGTCAACGAGGTAATCAGGGAGGCTGTTCTACTTGTCGGTGACTCGAAGCGAGAAGAAATGTCGCGTGGATAAGGTGCAGCGCATTTTTTAGTTTTTAGCCGTGGCCCCCTGGTGTTGGTTCTTGTTTTAAATTCTAGCAATCCCTCTGGGACTTTTTTATAAACCATGAGTATACTTGTATACTTCAGTGAGGTAATCACGCAGACGTCGATATAAGAGGCTTGGAAGCTGCATTATCTCTAAGCTTTCTTCATAGGACATGCTCCTCAAGCCTGGAATTATCCTCGTTGCACGTCTTTGAACACTCTCCACTAAATTTTTGTCCTCAAATTTCGGTGACCACACGGCGTTTCTAAACTCTAGATTCGGGCGCACAATAGCGACGAACGACAGCTTCGTCGCTTCTGCATCCAAGAACACGTAGGAGCGTCTGATCAGCCCAAGAAGTTTATTCGATTTATTGGCTTGCGTTTCAATATACCTGGAAAATTTCAGCTTCTTGTCGACATAAACTATCAAATATTTTTCTACGCTAGACTTCAATCATTACTCACTCATTGCAACCATGTCTTCTCATACTATAATCTTGCTCTTCATTGTTATTCTCGGGGCGCATGCCAGAGGCCAGTTTTGCCAAACTTCACACTTAGTTCATATTTCTTTCCGTAGCTTTTAAGCACGCTAGAGGGCATAACAGCCTATGAAGTCAAGTGCACTAAGCCGGAGCTCCGGATATCTGCAAAATACGCTTGCTAAAAGTAAGCAAGGCCATACTGCATCTGGCCACACCTCTCCCGGCCTAATCTCTTCAGGCATAACATTCACAAGTTGTAACATTTCTCCACTCAAAACAAACCTGAGCCGACCTAAGCTAACCTTATTGGCTACAGAAAATTAGAAAGGCGGTCCAAGTGTGCTGGTAGAGCCATTTATTGGCTGCAAGAAGGTTGTGAGCCGGGACAGCGTGAATAGGTTAGGCCCGAGTAGGTACAGCCAGATGGGGAACTGCCTGTTTATGAGCGAGCATGCTTAAGCAGTGGCTGAAGACCTACGGCGCTATTATCTTTCGGCAGTGTGTCACTTGTCTGGATTACGGAGTTCAAGCGTAGTCTGCGGCTTCTAGCTCTGAGGCTGAGTAAACTTAATGCATGGTGAAGCGAGGCGTTGGCTCCAGGGCTTATTTTAAGAGTAAAATTTTTGGCCTACGGCTGCGACCCCGTTATTCCCGAGGTGAAGTACTTTACACTTGTCAGCATTAAAACGCAGCTGTCACGTATCAGCCCAGTTAAGTAAACTATCAGATCATCTCGAACTTTCACTTCTTGACGTATCCTTAACTGTATTACAGGTATAAACTTTTGGGTCATCGGCATACATGCAGCACCCCCACATCGGTATCCGCTTATATAAGCAACTAACTAAAGAGGCTCAAGAACGCTTCCTTGTGGGACGCCACTGTGCACTAATGCCCAGTCTGACACGGTTCCGTTAATACTGACACGTTGTCGTTTACCCACTGGAAAATCTCTGATCCAATGGAGTAAGTTTCCCTCTATTCCCAAAGACTTCACTTTACGCAACAGCTGCTCATGCGGAACACTGTCAAATTCTTTGGCAAAATCGAGGTGCACTGGCTTCCTTTCGCCTAGCAGGCGAGTGCAATCGTTCAACGTAGACAAGAGGTTAGTGCTGCAGGATCTACCGGAAATAAAGCCATGTTGACAGTCTGATGGAGATGGTTAACAGTCAGAGGATCGATTATCTATCCCTCACAACAGATTCCATTACCTTACAAACAACACTTGTCAGACTGACAGGGCGATAGTAAACGGGGCTACTTATGTCACTTTTTTTGAACAGTGGTTTCACTTGGGCTTCTTTTCAATCGGTCTGCAAAGTCTCTTCAAATCCGTTCAAGGTCTTTTTGAGAGAATACTGTCAAAAGGCCAGCCAGGGCGGCTGCTAATTCTTGGAGCAATCTCGAGTGGAAGCCGGCTGGTGCACATGAGTTGGGATTTAGAGCGACCAGGCGCTTAAGAACCTCTTCTTCGTGTATTTAAAAACATTTTAACTTCTAGCCGACTGGGCGCTCATCAGTATCTGGAATACTGTTCAAGTCCTCATCTATGAACACACTGCTAAAGAACTGATTAAGATCGTTAGACTTGCCCTCGTCATAAGATATCTTTCGTTCGTCTACTTTCAAATCAGACATACCGTCGTTTGTCTTACACTTCGAACTAGCGTACAAAAAGAAGGTTTTCGCGTTTTTTATATTTTTTGGTAATATTTTTTTTCGAAGGTTTTCACTGCGGTGCGACAGATTTGTTTAGCGTGATTTCGAGCTCTTGCAAAGAGGCTATACTCAGCATAGCTGCGAGTTCGTAAATAACGTTTTTGGCTTCCTTCTTGGTGTTTAGCTTCTTTACTATATTATATTAGGGTGGAGCGTTATTTCAAACTTTTCGGAGTTCGATTTCACCATAGCGCGGAAAAGTTGTAGATGTCCGAAAAAATTCTTGGTTAAGTGCCGATTCTGCTGTAGGGTTCTGCTTTCCAAGGTTAAATGCTCACAGTTAACTAATAGAGTTAGGCTCAAGTTGCTGTTCACAGGTTTAAACTGGCGGTTATTAAAAGTGGTTCGTTTATGCAAACGGTCATGATGGGCTCTTCCTCATACTCATATAAATGCTAAATTTTAGCTATAAAAAGGGAAACCTTGTCCAACAGGGCAACGCTTGGAGACGTCACGTTGTAGGAGAGTTACAAGCTATTGGAATGATTGGAATAAGATTGAAAAAGTTACAGGACCATAAATCCCTAGTGTACCTTTCTGTTCCAATAGTGGCAGCAGCTTCATGAAGAGTGGAATACTGCAAAAATCCGTTTGGTTTAGCAAGGCATTCAGCACGTTGAGGCTACTCTTCTTGAGTGCAGGGCTTACCAGCCGTCAGTAGGTGCACGAGCAAAATATAATTTTAAAAATAAATTAAAAAATAAAACTCAGCAAACTTACTTCAAACATATTCCATTATAAACCTTTACCTTTAAATTGAGAGTAAAGGTAATAGACCCTAATTATCATCTTCCATTATCCTTGAAACTCAATCGTTTGGCCTGATGTTATCATGGTAACTTCATAACAGAAGGGATATTCTTGACAAATTTCGCTATTTTACAAGATGAACGGTGACGAGTAGTGTCAAATGAGCTTTATAAAGCCAAAACATTGTTATAAATCACGTCCAACGTCGAACTTGAACTAAAAAGGAAGATACAGTGACACGCAAAAATATTGGATACATTACAGCTTTCTTTATATCTCGAGTTTAATGCACGACTTTTCATAATATTTGGTCAGTATGTTGCTATTGTTACTAGAAAAATTATATAGGAAGAATATTGAAAAGTAAGCAGTGTTTAGATTTCAATTAACAAATAGAGAAATCAACCCGCGCAAAAGTATTGGGTACATGTTCAAAAATGAACAAAAATATCTTTTTCTCCAAGTACTTAAATTTTGCTTTTCACTTTAGACATTCCACTAATCTCATGTCGTTATCTAATTGGCCAATCAGATCAGTTTGCTATTGTTTACAAGATTTTGCGTTTCGGTGAAGATAATATTCAGCTTCATATTCTTCAGCTGTAATGTATATAATACTTTTGCGTGTCACTGTATCTTTTGTGAACACCGGAATTGAATGAAATATTACCCATAGATGTCAAGCGTTAAAATAGGAATAGAATTTTGCAATAATCTTATATTTTTGGACCTGTGATTAATTATTAATCTCATAACCTGCACTCAGTGACATAGCATGAGCCAGGTAATTACGTCTCGATAACCGTGCAAGTGATACTTACTTAAACACTCTGCACTCTGCTTCGTTCAAATTCCAAATCTCAATCGGCAGACCGTTGTTCTCCGCTATTTCCATTATTTGTTTAAGCATATCCAGCCTGGTAAAATATAAAAAAATCATGTTCCTTCCTGGAAATGCATTTTCCATAGTCAATGGTGATTGCACCTATTGTTTCATACATAGATCCGAAAAAAAACAAGTCAGATATCACCGAATACGGCCATGCACAAACTCGAATCCTGGTCATGTAAATGAAATATGGGCTTACTGTATTTTAAGAAATGGTCCTTCTGGAGAAACATCCCAGCCGCAGCCACCTTGGCAAAATCCGGGCATTTTTTGGCAGTACCTGAAAACATGATAAATGTATTTATTTTGCTAAATTATTCCTGCATAGAGACTCGTGAATAATTTCTTCTCATCAAAGGCAACACAAGTCAAAAGTTATATCCAGCGAAAAATATCGATTTAAATATTAAAAACATCATCGTGCAGCGAAAAAATATTGAATGGTTTGCTAATGGGCGAATACAACCGATGTTCTGCAATTTCGTAAACTTGCTGATCAGCAGAAACTTACTGGAAAGATCGCAAGAAAAGCTGGAACAGCAGTTCTTCTTTTTTCTCTGCATTTCGGACGATGTAGTTAGTCACTGTAGTCACGTATCTGGTGAGAATTCAGACGAGGGCATTCAAAGGACGCTTATCATATTCATCGGACAGATTGATATTCAGGCCAAGGTAGCAAAAGGACGAGACAGCAAAGAAATTACGCATTGACATCGCAAACGAGAAATTTATTAGAACTTACTTCACCCTGCAATTCCAGTTCGTTGTTCTATCCTGAAAGATTTTCGCGAAGATACTTCTAAGATTGAAATTTGATATAATAAAGTTTTCGAAGAGGTAGAATGAGCAGCTAGGGTCCGGGAACGACATGGTTTCACTTAGCAGAGTCTCTGTGACGAAGCCCCTGGAGAAGAATTCAAGTGAACAATGTAAAAAAATATTAATCCATCATATTTATAACTAAAACGCTTGCTCCACATTGTCTGATCACCTGCTTCTATACTTTGATAATTAGCTACTTCATCACTCACGGCCCAAAATCGTGCTCTGCAAATACCATCTGCTTCAGCTGGGCTTCGCTATAGCGTTTTTCTTTAATCCAAAGGCCGACCATTTCATTTTCACACCCTCCTTTAACCAGTCTTCGCAGTATCTCAACGTTATCCTGAAAATCAAAAGGACTACACATAGACATTGCGGAAGTAGTGAAAAAAATAATTACGATTCTTCAAACTATTAAAATAAAAACTGTAGACTCCTGCGTGTCGGAATAAAGTTCTCGAAATGAGCCGGGATAACGAGGCATGACGAAAACTTGAAAAAAGTAACGAGACAGAAGAAAAAATTTGTCTCGGAATAATGGTATGAACTGAGACAATACTTGTATCCCGGTCTTTATGAAACGATACGAGATAGATGTTTTTCTATTACGAACAGAAACAAAAAGAAACATTCTTAGTGTTCGGATTAATTAATACAGAGTTAGCCCTCGATTGCTAACAGACAGTTACCAGTCATTGGCTGATTTGGCTACATTTGGCTGTTTAACCAAATTGCTGTGAAATTAGTGGGATAACTTGGCGATGTATGGCTGAATATCGAGTGAATGTTACTGTAAGGCCCTTAATCACAGCTGACGACAACCGTACGACTTCCGCACGCATTCAGACAAGCAATGTCATCGCGTGTCAGTGATGCAGGTTTTTTGGCCAGCCGCTTAGTTGAGTACGGAAGGTCTTTTCAGGCCCTGCAAGATGCCACGAATTTAACGTGGTATCTGGGAGTTTTTTTGTAAGAGCAGAGAAAAGGCAAGAATTAACTGAGGAATAAACCAGGCCAATATTCAGTGCAAACTTTGCGGCAATGTTTACAAGTTCAATGATATCAACAATCGGGCATGTGTAGATGCTTACTTCGCGCCCATATTCTTAATTTCAGAAGCTGCAGAAACATAAATCTCAGTTATTAAATTGTTCAGCAACAATTTTTCAAAAGAAGCATAGTTGTTCAGCAAGTGGACGACTGCTTCACTGTTCGAAAACTCCCCGTGAAACGATCTTACCGGCATTTTCGTAGCCGGCAGGCACGCGAAAAAAAACCGTGTCGCCGTTTTTTTAATTCAACAGAGGGACCCATACAAGATTAAAAAAACAGCAAAATACTTTATTTTCACAGAGTGGCCAGCCACTAGAACGCCGGCTACGCCGTTTTTCTCGGTTATCTTCAACAGTGTTATTGAAATTATACAGCATGAAAGTGGGTACAAGACGGGCATCTGCTGGCCGCTACTCGCTACTAACCCCTGAAACAGGCAGTACACGAGGCCACCAGCCCGATAATAAGTGGTGGCCACAACAGGCAGCGTGACAACGCACATTATTAGTCAGACATTTGGGAGTGTGTGGACGGACTTAATCCGGCTTTTTAAATTTGCTCGCATTTGCAGTGTGGGCATTCGCGAAATCATTTACGAAGTAAAATGCCTTAAACCTTATAAACAGAAAAAATGTCGTTCAGCAGATAATATCTGTAACAACTTCTTATTTAAATTTCAAACTCATTGTGTCTCGTTTAAAAAAATTCGAATTCAGGAAAATTTTAAAGCTCTTATTTAAACCGAAACTTTTCGTATCGTCTCAGTAGGTACAGTTCCTGAATTCCCACTGAGTGCTGAAAATTGTCCCGATTTTTGTCACTAATTCGAACAGACTGTTATGTCTAGTCTCGTTTCGAAGAGAAAAATTACCAGAAGCAGGAGTCTGATTAAAAACAGCAATAAAAGTGCTATAGAAATGTGTTTGCCATCAAAATTACTAGGAATCACGAGTGGGAGGAAATCAAAGGAATTTCAAATCATTTCAACACGGTATTGCTGTAAAAATCCTAATGATTGAGCTTTCCATATATTATATTAGAATGGAATTTTAGTCTGAAAACAAAAAGCTCCAGGAATAGATGGACCAGTCAAATAAAAAACACACTCAAGTGATTAGGGGCTTGATAAAGGTAAACGTCGTTCACTATTTGATTTACTTTCTTGTTCACTATTTAACCTCACAAACTGGAAGTAGCTCGCACACTGGCAAAGAATGTGGCTGGTTGCTGATCGTGCTCCGAGTCCGTTGCCTTGGGGTTCGCTCCCGCATCCAGCAGCAGCTCAGCGCCCCGCCACCAATGCCTCTCCAGAGCTAGACAATGGTTGCATAAGGTAATGAGTTGCTTCTTTCACTGGTAGCATAGACATGCACAGTTAACGGAGCTTTCTTGCGAATAGTTTGAGCATGAATTATTTGTTGATTTTTATATACTAGACGATTTATGTTCCGTTATTATCTTGCCAAATATTTCACAGAAAAACTGTCTCCAAAAACGATAACACAAAGAAAAATCAGAAAGAAATACAGGCAGACGTACCGCATAAAAGGGGCAAGGAAATAGGATCCTGTTGCGGCAGGTTAGGGTTAGCACCTGCTTCGAGGAGGCTCAACAAAATCTCTTCCTGAAAAAAGTATATTGAATTTAACTGATGGTAACGCAACAGGAGAAAACGAGAAGAGCCCAGGCTCGCAATTCAAGTCACTAAATTATCGCAAGTAGGACTACGAGTTGGAGAGGCAACGAGCTTTCAACTCTATAATCACAAAGATGTCTCACTGATCACAGTATTTTTATAAGTTTAAAGTTGTTAGGAATTATCTGCAATGTAATGGAAAAAGTAAGTTTTTCAAGCATGAGGAGATTCGGGACGACGTGATTCGGGACGACGTGATTCGGGATGACGGGATTCGGGACGACGTGATTCGGGATGACGGGATTCGGGACGACGGGATTCGAGATGACGGGATCAGATTGCAGGGAATATCGATCACGGGCAACGATAGGCTGACCGGCTATTCTGCAAATAATTTGCATGCTTTTGACATAAGAGAATTACTTATTACATAGCAAACATATAGTCAAGTTGAAAGGAGGCAGCATAAACTCCAAAAAAGAGTTTGTGGGCAGCAATTGCGATATGGATCTACAAATATGGAAATTGCCAAATGCAGATAAAAACCTCTATACGGGGACCACTCGCTGCCGTTGACACTGATGACGAGGTGAACCTTCTACACAGGAGCAGAAGTGCAGTGGATCGGTCACGGGATTCTTGGTTGATGCACCTATCATCTACAATGAACATAGGCGGAGAGTAACACGTTAGCTGACAATCTAAGTTTCTCATAGGAAATTAGCTCATCAATTAATTGGTTAAATACCAGTTCAGCTCTCCAGTGCTACCAACCGATAATGAGAAGCGTATGTGATATCAATTTGACATAATATAAATGGAACATAGATTGTGCTGAGAGGTTTGGGGGTCGAAAACCATTGAGCGATTGAAGGCAGGATGTGGCTTGACCACAAGGAGAGGATGACAACGTTGAAGAGTTACGAGTATATCAACCAAGGATGATATACTACGGAGAAAGAAAGGATTTAATGTACGTAGCTATAAAAATGGTTGGCTTGTCAACCTCCACTTAATTTTGAATCAAAAAGTCATGAAGATATTATTTCAGTGAATGATCAGAAGACTCTTCGATACGAATATCAACATTTGCTTGTAAATTATAGCTCAAAAGGAAAAGAAATTAGCTGGCATAAACTCAATTGAATTTTTTTCCCAAAAACCAATGTTTATCACAATTACTTATTATGCCTATGTTGAATTTTTGACAAAATTCTATCACAATTCACCGTATTGCAAGTAAATCAATAGTTTTATATAGCTTCGGCACACTCAAAACGTCTACGTAACTCCACTTACAACACCTCCGAGCAGGCGTAGAGCTACGTACGGCTTCTTGTACGTAGCTTCCCGCGCAAATATTTTGATAATACCACCGCTAGAGTTACGTCTTCATATCAGCACTTACGCCACACTTAAGTCGCTACGTGTACTTTGCGATGTTTAGATAATCCGGCCCCTGGGCCATATCTTATGATTGGCTATATTACTTGTATTTTGGTTCCATGGCTATATGCAGTACTTCGCTCAATAGCATCATTTAAATATTTAGCTTCACGTAAACTTGAAATTCAATAACGAGTCAATGTATTAGGTAACAAGTTTACAACACTTGCAGCGTGACCGCCTTACTTGGCAATAGCAACTTAAAACGTCATTTCAATAATCTTTAAATAATATACCAAGTCATTTCAAACTATCATTGATGTGGCGGAAGCCAAAAAAAAAAAAATAGAAACACAACGAATCGAAATTGTTCCTCCATTATTGTAAAATTACCTGCATATGGAAGAAGTTTCCTTAACATTTCGAGATCAGTAGCCAGAACTGCATGATGAAGAGCAGTGTAGCCATGCTCATCCGTTGTCAAGAGGCTATGTGCAATATTATCACGACAATCTGACTGTGAAGCCATTGCTTTCTGAAACAAAGAAATATTTTCATTTTAAGGGGACCGTCTAACCTAAAATTTTCAATTTTGGCTTTTCCGGTTTTTGAGCTCATCTTAAAGCTGAAATTCTGCTCTTTCCAATGGTACCACTGCCATCGCTGTACGCCAATATTTACGTTCATGACGTCTCTTTAAAGGGAAGCGGGTGGCAGAATTTTACGTTTGAATGTGAAGTTTCATGATGATCGGATAATAACTTTAGGAGTTATAGGCTATCTCCAATTTAGGTTAGACGGTCCCCTTAAATTTACGAAACTGGTTTCTTTACACATGATACCAGCACGTTAGCCCGGCGTGGTCTGGGCTTGATAATCCTGTACTTATTAAATCAAAATACGACCATCCACATAACCCTTAGTCCGATAAATGATAAAGCATACTTATTCTAACTAAATTAAGTCCCCTTCAAACATATTAGATAGAAGACAGTATTCATTTTACTCTCATTTAAAAATATGGAACTATTTTGCTTTTTATATTCACCCATTGCATAATAAAATTTAAATTCTTGATCCAATCCTTTCCTATTTTCCCAGTGTATAGAATTCCACCTAACCTCCGATCTAAAGTACCATTTTCGCTTGACAACTAGAAAAAGACATAGGCCGAATGACTCCGATAGAAATTAAGACTAAATTTCAAGACTGCAGAACTGGATACAAATTCAAGATGTCGTCAAAATCAAGGACTGAGCCGACGTTATTAAAATAATCACAACTGACACAACCATAGCACAAAGCATTTTCAACGACGGCTTTACCAGTTTAATACCAGAATTACGCCCTCACAGTGTGAACAAGAAAAATACACTCATATCATTTGCTACAAATGCTATAAATTTGAAGATCACCCTACACCTTTGTGTGCCTTCACGACTCAATCCTCCGAGTGTGCAGCTGCGACACAATCCTCTGAGTAAGCATTTCACGACCAAACCGACACACAATCACACAATGCAGAAACGCGTTTTAAAATGTCTTAATTGCCAACAAGAACACAGAACAATCGCCGCCAACTGCCCATACAGAAAAAAAGCCAACAGAAGGAAATAACGAACAACACTAGACCAAGAATCACAGATGATTCAACACACATAGAATAGAATAGAATAGAAGTATCGGCGTTGAAGAAATAGGCCCATGGCCTGTTGCCGATTCTTGAACTTTTCGTGACTTGATTCACAAGGGAATCAACGATGCTATCAGGGAGGCTGTTCCACATGTCGGTGACGCGAAGCGAGAAGAAATGTTGTCGCATGGATGTGTTCCAACGCTGTTTTTTTTTCATGCCCCGAAACAGCTAAACAGGCAATACAACAAACCAACATTCCGCAAGTAAGCCTCCCTCTCAGAGACATCACAAAAAATCAAACCGAGAACAATCATTCTTGAAGCACATATAGCTAGCCTCATCAGACAAGAGGGCTTTGGTCCAATACTCTCCAAATCATTGAAAGCAAGCTACGAGCCTACGACATCAACGCGCATTCCTCGGCCGTGCCTCAGCAAAGATATTTAATTTTTAATATAACCACGACGAGAGTAAATCAGACTCAGACATTAACGACTTCAACCTCAGAAACGAATTAATGGACGACGAAGATATACGAGACAGTCCTCGCTAAATCTAGCAGGACCACAAATGGACAACGAAACCCCCAAGAACAATACCCTACTCCCGACAACCAAAACCCACTACGGAAACCGCGATCAAAGAAAGCGAAAAATAAGTGACGAGCAGAACAAGGAATCGCCTTTCTTAATGCCAGAACTCGACGAACCAATATGCATTCAATTATTGAGGAGTGAAAAAGACCCCAACCCAATTCCCTGATGTCCCCATCAGCACTTGGTACTTTGACGAATTAAGGAAAAAGGACCTTGGGCTAAAGCTTTCGGTGAATGACATGGACTCCTCCTAAATAATAGACTATTTGCGACGCAACAAACTAAAATTTAAAACACCAACAATGATTACTGTCCTCCACGTCATCTTCATAACCATGAACTGTGACAATTTCACACAATCGAGGAAGCCAAGGTAAAGAACTGATCATTCTAGGAACTTTTATGTTTAGTACAGCGGTGTCGGTGATCACTAGGCCGTTAGACCTGTCGTCCTTTCTTAACATCGCAGAATATTCGCACCTTGTTGCGGGTTTCGAAAAAGCAATTCACCGTTGCAATTGTGCCGGGTGCTTAAACGCACGGCCACCTCGATCCCAGCGGGTAGCTGGGATCGAACCTACAACTCACTGATCCAGTTTTGGTACTCTGAACTGTAATCACTGGGTCACCCTGCCCAGGTGATGAAATTGAAAGAGATTTTGGGCTCATTGATCACAACGGATTCAAGGCAGGAATTATCTGCAATTACAACGCCACTTAAAACGCTAATAGACTTTATTGGGAGATAAAGACGCGCGTTAAGACGGTCGGGGGAGCGTAAAGTGTGGACCTCGAGTCGCCGGCGACTCTACCGTCAGGAGCGCCGCGCCCCACGGAATATGAAGCAGGCCTGACCATCATGAGGGTAAATTTGTGCGAGTAGCCGAGTCCCTTGAAGGTCATCCAGTTGATGCCGTCGCCGGATATGCGGTGAGGGTATCGGTGGTAGCGGCCGTTCAGGTGCGACTCATGGCACGCCGTGAACCACCAGGCGCCGTGAAAGGTTCTGGCGCAGTGACTCATGGGGTTGTTGTCATTGTCGCGGTCGCTGAAGCTGAAGGGCGCCCGGGCGTGGTATTTCAGGGAGTTGCCTGCAGTGCCGTGATAGTCGCCGATTGTAGTGCGTGGTTCGTGACCTCGCCAGTGAGGTAGAAATGTTAGTATGCTGCCTTGCGCCGCTCCTCAACCCAGTCCTCCAGCTCGCTGCGGAGGACGTAGAATGCTCGCTGCGGAGGACGTAGAATCCTCGCTGCGGAGGACGTTCCCCCTAGAATTGTTGGCATTGCTCCGAAGAGTCCCAGATACTGAAAGAAAAATTTGACCTCTTACTAAAGAATTAACTGATCGGACACTACCTAAGTAATAGGCTACTCAAAAGTATGAATCAAGCAACAGCAAAAATATAAATAACTAAATCAACAAACCTAAGATTTTGGTGTTTCGCAGTGCTAATGCAGTTGGTAAGTGACAAATTAGAAATTTAGACTAAATCAGTTAAAGGAAGGTACTCTAGACGGAAAAATAGAGAACAGTTGGAGATTTTGGCGTTGGAAAATAGAAGATAAAGCTATTGAATCGTGGGTCACAGCTATAAGGAAACTAATTCCTCTGCCACTATCAGAGACCACGTTTACAGGTAATTCGAAATTTGAGATATTAATAATTAAATATTGATTTGTCTAGAGTACCATAGAAAAAATTGCATACAGAGCGTAAATAATTAAAAAAAAACATTCATACGAACATAAAGATAGAGAAAAGGTAGCCAGGAAGACGTTTAGAACTTCAGGAGATCCTGCTGTTGAGCTAGTTGAAGTAACTGGGTACTTAGTCCCGAATTGAATAACAATGTGGCTCTGAATGAGATAAGGCACGTTACGACATCAGCTGATTGAACGGTATGCGGAGGCTTATAAAGGAATTCCTACCTAGCGGATAGTGCTACCTACTTAAACTACGAAACCACACTGAATACAGCAAAACTATGAAGGCAACATAAACAAAAAAAAACGACATCTAGCCAACAAAATTTACGAAGAACGACAAAAATTATTGATGGTGGGAAAAATTTCCCACACAAAACTGGATCAAAATAAAAGGACATTGTCAAAATTAGACTCCATTCATGTAATAAAATCACAACAGACGCCACCCACCATAACGCAATGCAACGCAAACTCGACGATGTCTTCCCCATGTTTAACACCAAAATCACACCCACACATAATTGCGAACTGAAGAAATGGACAGACATTCTCATGTATTACAAATATTTCAATTTTGAATAACACCTCACCCACATGTATACCTCCAACACATATTGTTCCGAATGTGCATTCTTAGGCCACACCTACATACTATGCAACACGCACATAAAAGTCTTCAATTGCCTCCAAGAACTCAAACCACATTCAGCCAACTGCCATTACAGGAAACAAGCCACCATTAACAAACAAATTACACTAGACCATGACACATCAAACAGCAATTTAACTTCATAGTTCACATCCATATAAAGTCCACAACTGTCATACAATTCCTCGCCAACTGTAAATAGCACAATCGATACTCAATACGGATCCGTCACAATAAGATCAACATAGATCTCACCTCGTACAAACTACATCGACTTGGATAGGTCTTGTCTTCATTGGACAGGTCTTGTCCCGTTTAACAGTTAGCACATTTAAACGCCGGTCTCGGAACAGTAAGTAAAAGCCCCTCCAACCACAAAGGGAGACAATTACACTCGCTAAAAGTTCAATGCACATGTATCCACCACGGCCACTTCCTTCCAGCCCTCAATACTCGGATTATTACTCGCAACAGCACAACTTCACAAGCAGAGTCATATAGAACAACAGGGCATTTCATAATGTACACGTACAACCAGAACCCTTCACCCCCTCATACTACAGTGTCTTAATAGTCACGGTATGGTCGGTATCTGCTAACTGCATGCAAAAATGGCAAATACCCATTTGTCCGTGCAGATCCTTCCTCATAGCAGATTGGGCCTCATACAAACAAACTATCTCAACACCCATTACACCCACAATCCGACCCTACACTGAAAGAAATAAGCACGACTAGGTTATGAAAATGTAAATGATTGGAGATTTGATTAATTGTTACAATTTTATCATTGATAGGTAATTGCTTTTACTCAGTCAGGTTGCGTCTGTAGCGTGTTAGGCTTTACTGGGAGTATTCGTCTATACAAGTTCTCGTATAAAATAGGTTACAGCAAAATCGTACATATAGTGGGTTTCAATGAAACCCTGATAAATTTATTATTAAGTTGGAAAATTCAAGTCGTATCCTACATTAGCTAAAAACCTCTAGTACAGGGAATAGAAAATCCGAACATTAAAGTGGAGAATCTATCAGTATAGTCTCTTAAACATTCAAATAACAAGAAATGTTAATTCGTTGCAGTTCCGTTGAGTAGCAAGACTGTCGGAAACGACCGTAACTGCCGCGCACGTTTGCGGCCGTATTGCCAGTTGCCGTACCGCAGCCGTTGCCTCGTATCCTCGCTGTCCGCGGTCGTTCTATCTGTATAGCCTTTCGTGCCTCGCAGATATATATATATATCTCTCACGACGGTCAGTTTGGCCGTTTAATTACGACCGTACTTCTTTACGACCGATGGTGGTGTAGTCTTTATCGTCGATGTTACCTCAAGCTCATTGCTGTGCTTCTGCTGTTGATGACCGTGACCGTACCGCTATTGACGAAGACTGTGACCGTACCGCTACTGACGAACTCTGTGACCATATCGTGTTGATGTCCGTGCCGATGATAATTGTTGCTCAGTGCTCGCTCTTGAATGTGCTGATTGCAGAATCTATACTCGTTGGAGGCCTTCTTGTCTCTCGTGCCGTTTTAAGGCTGTCACAGCCGTGGCAATGAATGTTGACCGTACAAATAAGCGAAGTCACGGCGGTTACTCATCGATTTTTGACGTTTTCATATACGTGCGGTAGTGGTATAAACGTCTCGAAGCAGAACGGCTGTAATTTCTGACCCCGCTGGCCGACGGCAGGGGCCGTCACCTACGTCTGCAAAGATAGCTGCACACCGTCCTGGCGTGACGGTAACCCAGTAGAACAACATTTAGGCACGTATTTTAGGGTCCTTACATAGGCAGACGAGCACACATAAGCCTACCAAGCCACCACAGGACGCCGCGATAGTATCGAGTTCCACAAGGGTCAACCCTTTCGATACCCTCGGCCATTCCGAACGGGGAGCGTGCCGAAGGCCAGCTTCGCCCAACTTCACACTTTAATCATATTTCTTTCCGTGGGTAAGAACGTTAGAGGGAATATAAGCCTAAGAAGTGTTGTTCTTAAGTCGCACCGCCATATGTCCACAGCAACCGCTTAAGCATGCCCAAGTTGAGCGTGATCATCCTGCATCTGGCCAAACCCATTCCCGCCTAACCTCTTCTGGCCTAACCTACACACGTTGCAACATTTCACCCCCTAAAACGAACCTGCGAGCGAACCTAACCTAACCTCACTGGCTGCTGGACGCTAAAGAGGAGGGGCAAATGAGAAGGTAGAGCCAGTCATTGGCTGCAAGAAGGTTGTGAGCCGGGGCAGCGTGAATGGGTTAGGCCATAGAAGATGAGGCCGGATGCAGAACTGCCAGTTTATGAGTGATCATGCAGAAGTTTTGGCTGAAGACCTACAGCGCTATTATCTTTAGGCAGTATATCACTGATGCGGATTACGGTGTTCCAGCGTAGACTGCGGCTTCTATCTCCGAGGCTAAGTAAAATTATTGCGTGCTGAGGCTAAGCGTTGGCTCGATGGCTTATTTAATTAAGAGTTAAATTTGTTGTTCACGGCTGCGCCCCCTTCCGAACTATAAATAAATTTGCTCGCACGGTTTTTTACTCCATTTTACTCCAACTTTGCGGTCAAGTAACATCCTGCCTATAATTGCTTAACAACGCTCGGGCTGCATTCATAACTTTACACAAGCTATGCTTAATATAAAAATATAAACAATAGTCAGAATTACCTTCGCTTTCTTCGTATCCTTTTAATGTTTCTAAAAAAGGCTATTAAGCTACGCACATCAAGACTTTTCTATTTAATACTAAACGTATCAGCGTTTCATTGGAACCCTGTTTCGTACGATTTTTGCCGTACAGAGAGAGGTACGTATTGCCAATAAAGTACGTATTTCATACGCACCTTATTTCATACGTATACTCCGAGTAAAGCCGGAGACTACAGACGCAACCTGACAGACGCAACCTGACAGACGCAACCTGACTAAATTAAAGCAATTGCCGATCAAAGATAAAATTATAGCAATGAATCAAATTTTCAGTCGTTTAAATTTCCCTAACCTAATCAGGCACACATATAGACAATGGGACAAGAGACGCACAGAACGCAGCTGAACGCTGAACCTAGATTATCAAAATAACACACCGCATCATTCCTGGCATCAAACTCACCCACGGAACACTATTTATACTAACACGATATCGAGCAACTCTTCGAAAGTGCTGCATCCACGGTCCGTCAATAGCATTCAAAGGTAACTTCCTCACTCGACGCAAAAAATGAAGATACTTACACACACAGGCATGGCAAGGGATCATAAATACACTCGAAACACTTGAAGATCCCTAAAAATTTCTAGCACTCCCTAATGCGTATTCTAGGTTCCAACTTCAAACAAACCATCACATACCTTCAACACGATAATATACACGACTTACCTGAATAAAAGAACTGATATAAAAATATTTTGTGTCACGACATATTCACTTATAATAAATACATTGACAAAGAAGGTTGAGTTAGTTTAGTGGCCAAATGTTTACTAGCGCTTCAGCTATTTAGCGATCTCACACCGGAAGTCATGATGAACATATCACCAAAGCGGTGGAAGGAGGGACAGGCGAAACGCAACAGAAACGAAGACACTCGGGCAAGAGGTCGCTTACACGGGACGTCGGCCGCCCGCACGAGAGAGACCGAAGGGAAATGTAAGGAATCCTACCTACATAATAACTTAATGTAAGGAATCCTACCTACATAATAACTTTATGTAAGGAATCCTACCTACATAATAACTTAACCCCACAATCAGACCTGCAGTCAGACACAACGAGCTCAGCGGTGGGGCGCTTAGGAACAATCCCCCTAGGAGCGCGAGATCCCATAGGACTTCTGAGTTCTGACGAGCACAGACACGCGTCAGAAGTCCCTCCTGAGGGTAACGAAGGCTGAAATTGAACAAATCTACACCATACAAGGCTTCTAATCCATCACATACGAGCGCGACATCACCACAGCAAAAACAATCGAGCAGGAAGCACCAAGCCTCTCAGGCATCACAACCCTAAAACCCAAGCACCTACCCAAAAACATAGACAATCACTCAATCTTGACTGGTAACTTGCCTCGGGAGAGCAGCCGTGCACCATCAATTTTGTACACCAATCAACCCTGAATAAACCGCCTAGCATATTTCCGTAAGCCACCAACCAGCCGCGTATTAATCCTGCCGTCATTCTGCCCATGTCATCTTGTTTTATTAAATTTCTAGAGCTTTACGCCACCATATTCTGAAGCGAATAGCCCAGAGTAAAATGATCGTCCACCACTGAACGTTGCATCGAATCATCACTTCATACTCTGACTTTAGCTCTAACTGTAACCAGCGGACAACAGATTGCGATCAATCAGCCTAGCTCGCATGTGGAACTGCACGAATCTTACCGTGCACCACCAGACCGCGGATGGAACACGACTTCCGACGATTCGTTATATTACATAACTTTTAGCTCACAGCATCTGGGGTTAGGTATCAGATGGCGAGTTCTGTTCCAAAATCTATCGTCCTTCGAGGAGTGACTTCCGGGGTTTCGTTAAATTACGTAACTCTTAGCTCACAGCATCTGGGGTTAGGTTTCAGATAGAGTTCTGTTCCAAGATCCATCGTCCATTGACGAGCTGCCGTTCGACCGTGGGCTGATTCGATGCAAAGAATTAATACGGACGGGTTGATGGCGGTCTTCAAATTTACTGCAAGGCTGCGGCTCGCGGTGTCCGAGTGGTGCAGAATTTTTTCGCGCACTGGTAGACGATTCTGTGCTACAATTTTGCAGGATGTTTTCCTGTGGGCTGATTGGTGTACTTGAATGGATGTGATCTGTCTGGTGGCTTGCGGCTGATAATGTCACAGTCAAAAAGTGTTATAGGCTACGTTTTTGAGGCGAGGGATCATGACAGTCCATTCGGGACACAGCAGTGGTGGTCTCCGACAGGCATCCTTCTTTCCTCGACTCACTCAAACACACCATCATGATCATCCTGCTTAAAATCATTACCTCAAAAACATCAAGTTCAAAACTAAAGACGCATTTAACTTCTATACTACCGTGCGAAGATTTTAGAGAAATACTCATTATAATAAGATCCGACCTTACATAACACGCATCATACAAGAAAACACGGTTTCATGAAACACGACGCACCACACACATTGTGCTTCGCTATGTGCTTCGGCCAACCTGACTACGGTACAAAATCATCCAACTCAACATCCACCTGTTATGGAGCCAGCATGCACTGGGAGTAACGCTAGACTCGAACGGATCCGCAATAACCCTTCACGGTTCGTCAAGCTTCTCGCAGTTCAACACCGAGTCACTAATAACGACAGACAGGTTTCCCAAACTGACATGCATCCCTCACAAGTGGCCTACTGCTAAAATGCTCTGGCTTTTGTCATTGCCTAGTTTGCTGAAAATAGTCTAAATATTTGGAAACCCGAAAACCTGAAAAACGTTCAAGAGCCTTGGGTTAACGTGAGTGGCTTCCCATTTCTGAATTACGAAACAGCTTCTTGCTAAATGGCACCTGTAATAACGTTACTCCCAGAGACTAATTTGGCTCAGTTCTCCCCCAAATGAATAAAAATTCGGTTCAAACCGCTTATTTCCCTCTACTCCGATGCTCTATTTCTTTATCGTATGCCTTCGGCAACCTATGTCCATGTTACTCAAGATCCATCTATTCTGAGAGCCCTGATCTGAGAAAAACAAGCAAGAAGCACATATTTTAGGCAAAGAGCTCACAAATGTCTAAATATCTTGCGCGTACTGACCTCGGGCTCAGGATGAGCAACTCTATATACTCCCTCTATAAATTAAGCGGCCTCTAAATAAGAAAAGCGACTCGTCATTCACTAACTTAACCTGCTGCAATATATTCCTATTCTTCTTGGGGTTTTCACAATAGCACTCAAATTTCCGCAAGTAACTTTTCAAGCCTAAGCTAAGGGTACGCATACAGTGAAAGCAGGTTGCCAGCGTGCTGGTTACCTGCTCAGGCTGGCGCCTGAAACCATAGAATACAGAAGCCTATTCGTACAGGTTTTCACTGTGAACACTTACATTATTATCCTATGTTCATTCTTGTGGCAGGTTGCCCGCGCGGGCAAACCTGCTTTCACTGTGTGCGT
This sequence comes from Hyalella azteca, assembly GCF_000764305.2. Classification (NCBI taxonomy): domain Eukaryota; kingdom Metazoa; phylum Arthropoda; class Malacostraca; order Amphipoda; family Hyalellidae; genus Hyalella; species Hyalella azteca. The sequence goes on from NW_025945555.1 coordinate 22,169, forward strand.
ACCCTAAGTTGCCATCAAAACCGAATATCGACATTGCGGTCATCTTTCTACTGTCCAAGTTCCAACGTTCTCAAATGACGAAACAAAACGTAAATTTTTCCCTAACTTACCTTGCCCGACCTCCTAGGGGTTCTCTTCCTGGCTGGCTTTACGTTCCCTAATTAGCACCATTCATTTTGTGCCTTATCACTGCTGGACGTTTCCCGCAAGTACGATACACCTTATGAGGTATTATTGCAGATTAACTACATCCAAAAAAAGGGTGTTTTTTTTTTAATTATATGTTTTTTGGGGTGTAGATTACGAATCTGAAATCCATTTGGTATTATTGCAGATTAACTACATCCAAAAAAAAGGGTGTTTTTTTTTTAATTATATGTTTTTTGGGGTGTAGATTACGAATCTGAAATCCATTTTTGGCGGTCGGCATCGGAAAACCGATTTTTTGCAATAATATGTTAGTAAGTCGCGAAAAAAATCGGTTTTCCGATGCCGACCGCCAAAAATGGATTTCAGATTCGTAATCTACACCCCAAAAAACATATAATTAAAAAAAAAACACCCTTTTTTTTGGATGTAGTTAATCTGCAATAATACCCCTTATGAACATTCTGCATCATTGGACATACCTGCATTGTACAAAACACTCCTAACCCCAGCTATAACGCTCGTTCTACTAATACCAGTCGCATGAGATTCACTAATCCAGTCTAGTCAGGAAAAATTCAAGAATCAGTGACAGGCCTATCCAGGCCTATTCTTCAATGTCGAAGATACTATACCTACTATACTATACTATTCTATACAGTGAATGGGGCTTTACTAATACATCAGCAGAACTAGATTTCCCATCCAGAGTGACGGGATTGAAGTACCGCCGTACTTTTTCCTTAGAATGGCGTAGCCTTTTCTTGCCTTAGAACAATAATTGCTCCAATCAGTAAAACCTATTCTGTCCATAAAATTCTCTATGAAATCTAGAATCTCATATGAACTTCCTTTCATATCTAAACCAGGTACAACATCAGCAGGACTGTCGCCGTTCAAAGACATTTTAATGGTTTCCTCCAAACACAACCATGCGCAGTCAAGCAAAAGCCAAAGAAAAAGATATGTAGATTCACACTCCTTTCACACTGTAAAATCTGCAATTTCTCACCACCTCCACACCAAAGGAACTTTCCTCTATTGACTATTCGATGACGTACAACCAATCACACTCTGATGTGGATTCGGCTAAACTAAACTGTACAAGTGACACCACTCTTACAACCAACTGTCAAGATAACGCCGAATCACTCACGCTTAACTACGTTGCTTACGCATGAACCACTTTGAATAAATTTCTCACCAGTGGACTAATCTGCATGCGAGCACTAGACAAAATCAAAGGTAAACGACAATAAGAGATCACGGCACCAATATGTATCGAGGCCAGCATTCACTGGGCGTAACGTGAGACTTCAAAGTATCCGTAATAGCCCACCTCAGTCCGTCCCGCTAAAAATCCGAGTGCAGACAGGTGAATAAGGACGGCCAAACATCAAACTTCAACAACGACAGGTTAATAGAGGGTTTGTGAGTTGACGTCAGGTCAAGATCTCAGAGGTCTCTTTGCACGAGAAATAAAACCTATTACGGGCACTGAAAGTTCATAATCGTTCATGCATATAGCTACATCAGAAAAACTCACACGATCTCTTCACATCTATACAGGTTAACACTAATATATTCCAGGTCACAATAAGGCACAACCACTCTGGCCCAATTTAAAAGTATCAAATGACTCAGAGAGCAGTACACACCAGTTCAGCATGAAGGCCCAAATCGAGTGAACCTATCGTTAGCGACTGTTCAGCACTACACGGTCGATCCGGCAACATCGCTCGAGCGTCCGATTCGTTTTGATTGAAACGCATCAATGTAAAAGAGATCCATAAATGTGTATTTCCCTCCTCTACACCGTCCCTTACAAAAAGACTAGCAGACTACTACACACAGATGTTATCATCCACGACCTCCCACTACTAATTCCCAACACAGAATATACAGCATTTTTAAGCACTTCATGGCCATATCTCCATATGTGGTTTTGCGACTTCGTTGTTCTCCCTAATCCTCGTGGATCAGACTTACGTATCTGTGAAGTAAGTGCGTGTCATTAGGAAACTGAGACTTATTTCTTTCGTGCTTCTATCTCTAACATTCCATTTTATGTAAGAGTGCACTCAAACCATGTACCTACGTTTTCACTCCCTACCTCAACACTTTTCCCCTGTATCCACATGCCCCCTCCTCAATCTCTGAACTTGAATAAGCCTACTTATCTGTTACAAATATTACAAAATAGAAGACCATCCTACACACCAATGCACATCCACAACTCCCTCTTGCTCCGACTGTACGACCAGACTAAAACTGCACCCGATGCACTTACATCTAAAAACTGACTCATCAGTCACAACGACCACCGTTCTTCAGCAGCGATCTGTCCTTACTGCAAATAAAAATACCAAATAAACTGCAATCGCGACAAGAAGCAATTAAACATACGTGAACATAACAAAGCAAATCATTCAAAAAACCAACATTCATCAACCTAGCCTGACAAGACGCAACTGAAACTGACAGCCATCATTTCCGAAGCTCCCATCGTCAGCCTCTCACGAGAGGCTGAGATAGAGACTCAGAAACAATATTTAACGTTTTTTATAACCAAATTGAAACCAAGAGTCTGGACACCGACTTAAACCTCAGAACTGAATTTATAGATGACGAAAAGTTGAGGTGATCCTCACTAAACCAACAGAAATGCAGGCAGACGACGAAACCCCTCAGAACGCCCCTTCCCTCCCCCCCCCCCCCCGTAATCAAGATCCACTACGAAGAACGCGACCCAAGAAAGAGAAGAATAAGAGACGAGCAATACAAGGAATCACCTATTCCAATGCCAGAACTAGACGAAATAACATTTGTTCGACTGTTGAGAAGCGGCGCAGCCTCAAACCCAATCGTTGCCGTCCCAAGCATCCGGTGCATCGTCGAACTGAGAAATAACGATTATGGACTGAAGCTCTCAGTGAAAGACCTTGACTCCTCCAAGCGTTTTGACTATTTGAGACGCAACAAAACAAAACACAACAGGAACACAATCAATATCATCCCCCGCGACACCTCAACCATGGACAGGAACACATCCATAAAAGAAAGCATGCACCGCCGAGAAACCGAAAGAATCCAATTTGAACCCCCTGCCTCCATGATCCCTTAATCATCACTGAAGATATTACAACACAATGTCCAACACTGGCACAATAAATGATCTACATAAGTAAATGTTTAGAACAACATACTCGCAGATCGCGACATAATACTTATCTAAGATCACTCCATAACAGACGACAAACCGCCTCTCAAGCTATTCAATTACAACGTCCATGGTTGCAAAAAATACAACACAATTGACATCGGTGATGCCTTAGCAATTAAACGTAATTTACTTTGTCACTACATGCCAATTTTCATACATATATCCTTAAACTCACAATAAATATCCAATAAGGACCCATCACAATAGGAACGACATACATCCCAGAAAGAAAAAGCCTACTTTACGAGCAATCATCAAGGCGGTCACCCGCGGTAATCTCCTATGGCGTTTTTTAACTATGAAAAAGACAAATTACTACCCTCCTAAATAAGTTAGAAGTCTGAAATTTGGAATGTCGTTCCAGCCTATTTTTCTTCATTTCACGTCGTACGTTAAGATAAGTTTTGTTTACTTTTTATTTCAACTGTTATCAGGTAGGTTTAAAATTTTGCACCCCAATGTTCGTATAGCGCGCGACTTTTCTAACATTTTCTCGATGTACGCAAGTTTAACATTTTATTCTTCATTGATCGGCATACCAAGCACTTCTGAATCAGAATTCCTTGTAGTAGATAAAAGTCAATTAACTTGAAAATTTCGGCGAAATTTCCGTAGATTACCACACGATTTCAGCTTTGCGTATCCTACATTGAAGAAGTCTAGGCATGCTCAATGGTTTATGAGGGAGCCGCAAAACTCATAAATCACTCGCCTGCCACTGTCGAGTACGCCACTTTGGTTGGGAATAAAAGGCGTTCAGCGTTTATAGTTGGTGGCATTTACTTAATTAAGGCATGGACCTGCCAGAGAGCAGGAAAACCATGTACAACGATAAGAACAAAATGGACTGGTTCTACAAAATTTTGACAAATGACAATTCACGAATACGATGCAAAATCTAAATGTTTCGGAATGTGATGAACATAAATTATACAATTCTAAGTGCCTAGCAACTGATCGTAACTTACGTAGATTTTATAAGGGGAGAAATAAGCAACAAACAAGGTCCGGAGTATTTAGAGTTAATGTGCTTATGGAGGCTGGGTAGAACGTGGTGGATACAAGTTTTAGTTCAAGCGAAATGAACGAGACACACTTGTTGAGTTGTTGTCATGATTGAGAATGAAACTATGGACAATGAAGGACACGAGTCCTTCGGCACGAGTTCTGATAGTGTGTTACATGACTGAGGGAGGGGAACGAGCTGAGCGAGAGAATGAAGTAAAGTATGAATGTGTCAAGAAACTTATACTGTAGATGAGTATGGAAGGAAAGGCTTGTGGGGCTTAGTTACATGAACGGGCGTATAGATATTATAGGTCAAGTAGGGAATAAGAATTGAGAGCTGTTGAATGACTTTGCATTCGCGAATGACCTAAAGAATCTTAATGTGACCTTGGCTGATCGAGTGCTGTTTGACATGTAGAAACAAACGTACCATTTTGAGCACCATTTACTCAAAAACGCTCATTTTTGCGAATTGAATATGTATTATTATTTTAGATTTCAATATTTTTAACACTTAAATTTAGCCAAAACGCATATTAGCTTAGCTCAAAATTTAGAGGAAAGAATGCTCTTTTTGAGTAAATTGATTGTGTATTTTTGTCAGTGGTTCCCAAACTTTTTCGAAACGGGACACCTATCCGTGGTACCAAACCTGTCATGACCCCCTAATTTATACTAATGAAAACACACTCATTTTCATAAGCACATCAATTATTTATACTAATCGGGGCAGAAAAGACCAGATTAAATGATCTTCATAACCATTAATATGTTATTAACTTATTATCATCGTTTTCGTCCGTGTATGTAAATAGGGGGTCTTAACAAGTTCGGTCCCATGCAGAGATAGGGGCCCTATATTGAAAAAGTTTGGTAACCAGTGACCTATTGAGGTCTATATACAAATTTACAGTGACGACTGATGAATTTTTCACACCCTCACAGCCGCAACACCAACAGCTACTATACAAATAGCCAAGCCTCACATATCATTGCATGCAGACAAGGATACATGTACGTATTTCATACGAGCTCGTATATTAATAAAATATGTATATCGTATGGAATTATAAATTTGGTCTTACTTCTGTGCAGTCATGATGTTCAGCTTATTTGGGTTTTCATTCGTTCGACCATCGTGAAGTCAGTATGGTTAAATTGGTGTTAAAACTGGCTCATAAGGAACAGGCTTTAAGCCTAGTATTCAGTAATTATGTGCCAGGTGCGGTGATTCGTACAGCATAATATGTGAAGCGATAAAAATCTTGATGCAAAGTATTTTCGATACCTCGTCGAATGAACTGGCAAATAAATGGCGGAACATAAAAACGGGCGACTCAAGGTCTGGACAAAAAAGCCACGTGACTCGTCTATAAAATTGCGATTAACATCACATTCAGTAAAGTGGTGCGAGAGTGCAGCCATCCACCACAAAATTTTGCGCATAAACCAGCCTTGAATGGAATGTCCTGTGTATTTTCGTAAGTACGCCGGAAGCAAGTGAGGAAAGAGTTTTGCAGCCATCAGGTATAGAAACAAGCATAGGTACTAGAAGTTATATTAGAAAATTTCAAGATTTGTTAGACACGAAATATAAATATTCGATTGAGCTTCTTCCTTATTGGTGGACTAAAGTGCGCTTACATTACGGATGTACTGTTCACATTTGAATTGTTGCAGTGGTACACATCATTTTTTTGGAGCGGAGTTGAACATTAAATCTAGATATCGTTTGTGTATACTCGAGTGATGGCCCTCCGTGTTGCTGGGCTCGTTACCGTGAGTGCCACGTGGCGATCTTCTCACAGGAACACGGAAGGGCTGGAAATGCTCACGTAATATGAAGCTGAATGAATAGAAATTAAGTTCGGTTATCTCTTCTATGGAGCCGATTGAATATTGTACACCCAATCTTTTAAGATTTTTGTGTTGTGCCTAGCCTAATGACATAAATGCCAGTGGTCTGAAAAAGGAGCCGATTTTTTAGTATGTGGAGCCGATTGAATATTTTACACCCAATCTTTTCAGACTGTTGTGTTGTGCCCAGCATATTGACGTAAATTCCAGTGGCCGGAACCTGCATTAGGAAACATCGGTTTGTAGATTGCATTATCTCCATCATGTTATCGTTGTTGTTGTTGTAATTGCCCATCCTGGTAGTGTCGTCTGGGGATGAGGTGATAGGTTAGTTCTAAGTGCACTCAGGCCACTGGTAGTTCTACAACCATCACTGCATGGCTCGCTGATCCGCCAGACCCATTTTGTTTATATTACATAACACCCTGGACAGGGCAGATACTCTATTATCAACCAGAGTTGGATGAATGGCTGAGTTGACCATGAGCTGAGCTTTCTTGAAGAACTTGTCCTCAGTGGGACTCGAACCCAGGAGCTGGGTGCGAGAGACTGAGTCTCTCACCACTGTACCTCCGCGGCTCATCTCAGCCCAATGCCCATCGCCAGCCCAATGTTGATTCCAGGGCAGGCCGTCGGTTTCGGCCGGTTAAGTGCCCCTAGCTGCTGAAGGTGATGAGCGTGCACAGTCGAGCTAACTGTTATAGCAGCAGCGGGCAACTGTTTACTTTGTACCTAATTTGTCACGCAATGCAATAAAGTTACGTAATTTTAGAAGCCTCATGAAATTGCTTCAGATGACTCAGATGAGCATCAGTTGTTGAACTTTAGCTGTATAGTAAGTAGAACACGGTAATGCATTTCACCCAAAAGCGTTTGCGCACACGGCCGTCAATTTTAATGCAATGTAAATAACGCAGATTGCAAGCTCACTTACGAAGGGTAAGTTTTACCATGCAAAGAGTACGAGTATATTGAAAAGTACAAAACTGGCATCAAGTTCAACTCTCAAATTGTAAAAAGCAGTCAAATTCGTTGCATTTTATTTCAAATATTGAATCAATTCTCTTGTAAAGATTCACTCTTTTCCATTCCCCAAATGAATCCCAAATGCGAAAAGCATCACATCTCAATAATGCGATCCGTCTACCTCCAGGCAGGCTGGCGTCCGGTCTGGCAGCTCTGTGAAATATACGGATTGGGTGACGCCACCGCGACATGAGTAATTGCATTTACTGGTACGGGAATAGGCGGCATATTGTAAATACTTTATGTGCAATTCAATTTAAAGTGTGGTATAAAGAATTAGCTCAGATGGAATCTTCAGAGGAGATAATGCCATGTTTAATCAGTGCATTTGCCCGTTTTATCTTTTAATGCCAACATATATAGTGCGTTGATTGGATTTGCAAAAATTAAATCTCGAAAAATCCAAGGAAATCGGTTTGAAGGCTATAAGAAGTTGGACCGGAAACAAAAAGGAGCTTGAGGCAATCAATAATTGAAACACTCCAAGATTTTTAGCATTGAAATTTGAAATTTATTGTTGATTTTAAGATGCATAAAAAAGTCAGGTCTCAACAGAAAGAATTATTTGATTTTTGAAACAAGTTTTCGACAAAGTTGCTATGAATTCATTCGTCTTTGAACACTAATGTTGTTACCATTTTCTCATCAACCATGTATGAGCATTTTTTAACGAAATGTCAATCGGCAAGTTACTCAACCTGTACAACTTATTACATTATTTATACTTAACTGTTACGTCTGGTTCATTGTTATGCATAAAATGTATAGTATTAAACCAAAAATGTCCGGTCAATTAAACTGCTCTGATCTCACATGAGCAGCACCAACCTCTCACAACAAAAGCTCGGGGCCTCACAATATGCGTAGTTTATTCCTGTGTTGCGGACACGAAATGATCCATAGCTCCCGCAAGATGAAATTTAGGCTGACGGAAAGGTAAAGTTATAAGGCCTCTCGCTGGAGGGGGAGAAATTCCGCGAAGTTTCCAATCCTTTTCCCGTAATTTTTTTTATCACCAGTTGGGGAATTATTTCTGAGCGATGTTGCTGATAGATTTATATCGCTAACTTTCAAAATAATGCGTCAGTTAAATAAATAAGCCATGCCAATAACAGTTTTAAATCAGTTCTTCTAAATTAGAATATTTCTTACTTAGTTTGCGAGAAAAATATCATAAAAATTATTTTCAAAATATGAAAAGCAGCAACTAGTTTCTAAATGAAGGACCACAAATTTTATGTTCCTAACCTCCATCTCTGTGTCATTGTCCTCCAGCGTTGTGTTAATGGCCTCATCGCTGTCATCGGATTCACCATTTTTAGTGACGAACTAACGCGTGATTTGCTACAACTTTTTTTCCAGTAGAGGTTGAAAAGCTTCAGCTTCTGCGCTCGAATGTGTAGAGGAAGTTGCCTAAAGTGAAAGACATAATAATTTTCTTAACAAACAAAAAGGAAGAGTAAACAGGGACGAATGCAAATTTTACTGACACATGACTGAGTCAGTCACCATAGACGGTGAGCTACATGGCAGTATAACTTAATAATAAATGAACGTAAAGTTGCGGAGCAAGGAAGAGCCCGCTGGTCACGAGCGCTGTGAAGTAATGCAGGCTGGGCACCAAACTGGGGTGGAGCATTCGACGCTACCGAGTAGAAACGCCTCTCATAACACTATAATCAAATCACGTCTTTATTAAATAATATAAAAAATTGGCAATGCGTTTATGTCCATGAATAATGTTTCATTGGAAAGAAAATTGCATTGAAGTACGCTGTTGAACAGAAGATGGACAGGATTGCTATTATATTGGTTCCATTGGGTGAATTAGATAGAAGCGATTTCTAGTTCACTGATGAAAACCATTAATGATTGCAAGAAGCTGTGATTAGCTCGCCATTTTCACGTTAATGATTCTTCTTTATGTTCAGCTATTGGAAAGGCTAATATTGTCTGATTTGTGATCAAGAAAACCTGATTTCATTCGCAGAGAAGTAAAGCGAGGATGGCAATACTGCCGAGACCATTAGTTTTACGACGGTCATAATTCTAGACAGATTTGGCCAAAGCATTAGCGAGCATTAAACATTTGCAGTGCAATTATTGGATGATCGAAACGAGAATTTGACGGAAGTGAAATAAGCATGGCGGTGCTGGCCAGCCCACTCGAAAATTCGTAAAAGAGATGATTCTAGGATTAAAATACTTAATTATTTAATATAATAATATCATATTCATTCAATAATATCAGATTCATACAATATCAGGTATAGAAGAATTTTCTACGGCCGGGAACTTTTTTAGAGTCATACGAGAAATGAAAGATTTAAGCGTGACCGAGAAAGATATATACAGAAAGCGTTTTTGCTGCAAGCCATGCAGCGCCGAATGCATCAGTCTGTATGCTGAAGTTTTGTGGCTACATGCTCAGCAATGCTGAAAGTATCAGTGGGTATGCTGAAGTTTTGTTGCTACAAGCTCAGCAATGCTGAAAGTATAAGTCTGGATGCTCAAGTTTTGTGGCTACAAGCCCAGCAAAGCTGAAAGTATCTGTCTGTATGCTGAATTTTTAATGCTACAAGCTCAGCAATGCTGAAAGCATAAGTCTGTATGCTCAAGTTTTAATGATACAAGCATTAATTTTTTTCTACAAGCATTAATTTTTAATGCTACAAGCATTAATTTTAATGCTACAAGCATTAATTTTAATGCTACAAGCATTAATTTTAATGCTACAAGCATTTCGTCTTATGTTACTTGGACTTTCGAGGTCCAGCCGGAGGAAAATGTGGCAAAAGTGCATCACTGCACCAGGGGTCTCCAAAGCTGTCCAGGTGAATGCCTCAAAGATGTTGGTTCGGTGGAAATCTACAGGAGACTCAAAATGCTTTATTAAAATTCAGATTAACGTAATTTATGTCACTAGTAATAGGTACATCTTTGACATTCATGAGGTATTTGGAGCCATCAAAGCATCAAGTAAGAAGGTCCAATCTCAAGTCCTAGTGTAAAGCGAGGGACAAGTGGTCACCCATGGGCTCATGGATGGCTGCTGATGGAGAGCCAATAATATTAATTATCGTACTACTAAATTATTCAAGTTTAGAGTTGTGAGTGAACATGGCAGAGCAAAAGAATGAATGAATGATGAAATGTCCACATAGTAGGGCATTTCAGTCAGTGTTACAGCGGTTACGCTTCGGTGGCCAAAATAATACCTTCATTTCGGCCAATATTACACGAATATTGTCATTGCAACGGAATGCAGAGAAGCAAGAAGAAATTATAAAGAGGTAGGCTTTGTAACCTCATCTAAAATCTTTTCAAATCAAGTCGAAGAAACGCGCTTAAAAGTCGTCGCACATAAAGCGACCGCACACACGTCCGCATATCTCAACACTGCCAGGCCCCACACGTCGCAACATTGCCTGGCACCACACGTGTTATACGTCGGAACGATTTATTTTCATTAAGCTCGAGGTGGAACTATTTTCCACGATTATTGTGATCAAAGTACAATTAATGCCTGCCTCCATTCAGAAAGCAGAACCAGATAAAAGACTCAGAGTTCAACCTCAGTACACATAATGATGCTAGCAGCGCCGAAATAATGGTTCGGTTTGAATGTTGAAGGTAAGTTATTTTAACCATCTCCCCGGTCAAAGTCGTGACACGGCTGGGATTTGAAATAAAAAATTAGCCTCATTGCTAATGCATGATGAACTTGGAACGCAGAGTTCTTGATCGGCCGCTGGAGAAATTCGAAGCAAAGTTCGGCGAACTTGATAGGAGCTAATCAAGTTTGCCGGCCAAGAGCCGCTAGCCCTGAAAATTCCTTGTAAGAATTCCGCGTTTCATTTTCTCTTCAAATTGCAGTGTAGCTCAGCAGTCAGCCTACGCGGATCTTTCTGCTGGACGAGGGCGGTAATTGGTGATGGATATGACATCAAATGACCTCGGTGGAACTCCTGAGAAATACGGAGGCTATCCTAACGTTGTCTTAGGTTACGATATGATATGATATAGCGGTATCAGCGTTTATTAGGCCGTAGGCCTGTCGCCGATTCTTAACATCGCAGAACATCCACAGCTTGTTGCGGGCTCGAACATGCAACTCACTACTTCGAATTTGCTTTGCTCAACCGCTCGGCCTCCTCGCCGATTCTGACCAGAAACTGGCGCACAGAGCTGGGATCGAACCCGCGCCTCACTGCGCCAATCTTGGTACTCTGAAATTTAACCGTTGCTCGACTATGTGGACGAGCAACCAAGAACTATATCGGGTAGATCTTAATGACATACTGTGATAATGTTTGAACGGATTTGTCAATTGCATATGAGATTCCACCCACTCAGATCTTAGAGCATAATATTGCTCATAGCATGTGATGCATCATCTGAACAATAAACTCTTAAGAGTATTAATAATTGTATAATGTGATAAAATCTACGCATATTGTAGTGAAGTATTTCAATTTCATCAACATCTTGAAAGCACGTTCATTGGTTCCAGGTGGGGCGTCTAGTACTGATACGGCCGACATCTGAATATTTTTAGCGCTAAAAACCTTGTAACAAACAAAAACAGACAGCTGCGTCTGCAGACGTTTCTTCGCCAACTGAATAACGCCAGAGAAAAACTAGCAGAGGACGAGCGGCAAGCGGCACATTTTTATAATAATCGCGAAGGTCACTTCGACTTCAGCGTCACGATTTGAACAAAATTTAACGTCGACTTCCAGGATTTCAGTGAACCTAGAATGAATAACGAAAAAAATTGTAACTTTGAAAAACGTCTACGAAGATGATGTTGATCCGTGATTTCAGTGATGTTCTTTAAATACTTAAAAGGTCCATAAATATATTCGTCAGTATTATATATGAATATCTAGTGCCACTTTACTCCTATTATTAACTTTACATGAACCAATATACATCCTCTCGCTCATAAATTTTTTTTTCATATTTCCCCTAACATATTGAATCCGAGGGAATTAATTTCTGTGGCTTCTAAACTAAGTTAATTAAGCGCGTGGAATGGCATGTAAATAAAACTAGACAAATTTTGAAAACAATTTTTAGACGCTTATATCCCTTACAGAATGATATCATTCGACTAATAATTAAAATTCAATCAAAAGTCTGTTCGTTTTTGAAGTGAAATCTTGCAGGATAGACTGATGGACCGAGCGCTCGGCAGGACCGCAGCTTCGGAACATTCAAGGGTCCAGTCGTGCTCGAGCCCTGGCCGAGTGAGGGCGTGTGGTGCGGTGGCGGCAGTGGCTCTGAGCCTGGCGTGGTAGCACCTCGGGGGGAACGCAAGCCGCTCCTAGCTGCCTGATCAGTCGCTCCTAGCTGCCTAATCAGCCGCTCCAAGCTGCCTGAAGAAGCTCCAACATTCATGACATGACAATGAGTCGAGTTACAATTAGTGGGGGGGATAACCCAAGAGAATTATCAAATAGAATACCGTTTATCTGCCGTATTGTTTCGTCTACATTTTAATTTAGAATTAATTCGAAATAAAGAAAATTATATAATTACCTTGATTGAAACAAAGAGACGTATTTCCTTATCCAAGATTGGATGAACCTCGAAACTTCCAATAATGTTTAATTGTATATACCATCATGACAGACACGGCTACAAGTGGCATTGTTTATAATACAGTATAGAGATTGATGGTTTTCTCGCTTTTCTTTATTTCACGTATTATTGCTCTGTACTTTGATTCCATTTCGTCTGGTAGCTCAGTGTTCGTGGCGTCTCTAGCCTTCCTCAAAAGAAAATGCGTAGCGTTTAAAGTTATTGTTTTTATAGGCCATGGCGAAATAGTACCAGGAGAGAGTTACAATGAAACACGGGGACACTCAATGTGAAACTAGAATTAAAGTGCTAATCAAAAAACTTGTACGGAAAAATCAGTCCGAGCTGAACACCTATCCCATCACATTTTTCGAACCACCTACTGGATCAGAAACGTAGATCCGTGCAGCGATTCCGTACAATGGTACGACTCATGCACGCGGCCGTTTTATTTTGAGTCGCCGTATCGCGCCGTAGTCAAGCGTACTCGCGGCCGTCTTGTTGCGTAGTCGCGCTGTCTTCGTAACCGTAGCCTCAACTCTTGAAGGCTTACGGTCGCTCTGATAGTAGAGGGATTACGGTCGCTCTGATAGTCAATTTTATAACCATCGTACGTCGGACTGAACGCGTTGTAATGATGATGTTACTCCCAGCTCGTTGCCGTACCGTTGATAATGATGGCAGTGACCGTAAAAGACGACCGTGCCGATGGTAATTGTTGTGCGGTGCTTGATACGTAAATGATTTTACTATTGGCTTTATAATTACTAAACGTTTCGTTGTCTGTCGTGTAGTCTTACGTCTATGTTGCATCAATAGTGTTGCTGTTGACCGTGCATAAATATAACGCTGTTTTATCTATTACTTGCACGTTTTGCCTGTACTGATACAGGAGCCTCATTTGCATGAACGATTCAGAGCTTCGTGCGGCCGTTATTTCTCGGCCCACGGACCGAGGCCGCCACCTCTGTCTGCTAAGCTAGTTGCAGACCGTATTTGAGTGGCGGCTGCAACAGAAAAACAACAGTTTTAAGGGAACCTCCTATAGACAGTCGCAGTGCACCGCTAAGCCTACCTGAAGACGCCGTGCTCAGAGCGACAGTTTTGAGTTTCGCTATACATTTCGCTATTTCTCGACTTTACATCGCTCATGGAAGAAGATGGCTCGTCGCTTGGAGCCAAATTTAGTCCAGACGAAGTCTTCGTTTCGTACAGACGCATTCAACCTCGCTATGAAGTTTCGGTGCATGTTAATATTCAAGGCTGCCGAGTGTGGGACAAATGCGTATTAAAGAGAACCAAGAAATCGGCTCTGTCTGCCGATTTCTGGTTCTCTCGCCATCGTGAGTAGGGTGGCTCTTGCGTTGCCCTCGACGAATATAAAATCAAAACAAAATAATTTTCACGTTGTTACCACGTCTCGCGGTCAAGTCATACTCTGCTTTTAATTACTCGTCGAATTTCGACCACTTTCAACTTCTATGTTCAAAATCTATGTTCAGTATTATCATATTATATAAATTCAGGATTACCTATTCGCTTCATGCATCATTACAGTAATGGCCACTACTGACATTCCAGTCATGGTTTCAATTGGAATTATCAAAGGTTGCGGCATGAAAATTTTACGTTGCATGAGCGTATCTCTGTCTCAAATAAAGCACTGAATAACTGTGAGGGTAGCAGTGATGGCGACAATGCATTAATGACGCAGCGTCGCGTCATTAATTAATGCTTTATTGGGAATGTTTTAGTCATTCCTAGCAGGAAGCTTTGTACATTCCTGACTTGGAAAATAGCATGACGCGTAACAAAAACGCTCAAACACTGTTAACTAAATCTCTGCACGCTTCCTACATATTTAAATAATTGACACGATTATATTCACTATATTTTCTAACTAATGTAGCATGCGGCATTGGTAGCGCAATAAATTATTCATGTTAACATGAAAAAATAAAGGAATCGATAGCTGAAGCTCGGGCTCATTCACGCGTGTAAACTCCGAGGCTTGGCAAAGCTTCTCCCTCATCACTTAGTCATCAACGCGCACCTTTTCTACTTCATTACATCGTGAGTGCCCCTGATTTAGCAAGAGGTTGTATCTCATCACTGATAACGATGTGTTTGAAGGGTCTCTGCCACTATGGCCTGCTTATCAAGTATTTCCTGCAACGAAAAATCCGCGCTTGATCATTGAGATTCGCTTCAGTGCAACGCAGGATTAGAGCTCCGGATCTCCTTATAGCAGCTCGCGAAATTTCCGAGAAAAAAAATTAGGACTTGCAGCTAAAAAAACGAACTCCGGCCTCCAGTTTTGTACGATGCATTGCGAGGCTATAAAAGAGTTCCTAGAATCGATTGATGATACAAAATGAACGAGGTCTAATGGGGCATATTTATCCGCCTTGCACCAGTCATAATGTACAATATAACGATACATAAAGAGTTTGAAATAGAATTTCTAAAGCTGATAATATTTTCCGGTAATTTGAGTATATTTAGGATGTAGAAATGATGGTCTTGCATTTTATTATTCGTTTTAATTTTTTAATTATCGATTATTTTAGTCAAGTGCGACTTTTGACGTTAAGGCGTGGCTGAAGAATTAGAGCAATTCGTTTAGAATATAAGTTTGCAGTAATTTTATTGACAACATGTTAGGCCATTAAGCATGAGGATTTAATGAGAAGGAAAATCTAACCAACCATTAGACATGCAGCAGTAATGTTTATGAAAACATCATGTAAATAACAGACTGCAATTGAAGCCTCAAACTGCTCGGTGAACGCTGAAGCCTGAAGGATGACTCACGTGATGAAATGATGGTGCTGAATATTTAAGATTAGTGGCACATTTGTGATACAAATTGTTGGATCTGCAACAGCTACCTATGTATAAACTCCCTAAATTAGGTTCAATTTGTTTCATAATATTACTTGAGCTTGTTCTAACCATATAATATTTATGCCTTAAACGAATCAACGACATAGACTATAACAGTGATGCTTTCAAGTTCAGATGACTGATAGGTAGACAACATAGCTGCCAACATCTCGGACAGTCTGCTGGACATGAAACACGACTCAGGCGCAACTGCGACGATCACTTGGCAAGCCTAGACGCTGGCAGTCTGAAGGTGAGCTCAGTTTTGTGAACACCTCTAGTTACTTGTACTGACGAAGAAATACGAAGGTTAATAACAGATGTATTAAGGACATTGTATAATAACCTATGTATCTTGCCGAAAACTAATTAATTATGCTCAGAATGGTATAATTGCTGCGTGGTTGAAGCATCTACATCGTAATCTGGAAGTTTGAAATTTGGATGAAGAAGAATTTGAAATTGCATCAATAAGGTTTGATTTTAGCAGGAATGTAAAAGAGGCGAACAAGTAAGAATAAAGCGTTCTTAGAAGCGAGAGAAAAAAGTCTGAGGCACACTGCGGTTGGATATGCATTTCTATTTCATCACGAGAGAAACCAATGTACATCATGACATTTGGCACAAGCTATATTCAGAGTTTCAAAATTTCAAGAAAATACCTCTTAAATAGACTAATACACATAGTGGCTCCACAAAAGCATAGCTCAATCAAAGAATGGGGTGAACTGACCACATAAAGCATCCAATCTAAATTTCGCTAGATCTTCTATCCAAGTATTAGGTTTTTAAATGAAATATATAGGACCTATATACCTTCAATCCCTGACAAATATGGCACGAAATGAAAAACCACTCTCCAGAAATGGAGTACTCTTTAAGGCTAACACAAAACTTGCCACAACTCGTGCACTAATCTCTTGAAGCAACATCACAAACATCCTCTTTTTCTTGGTCAAAAGAAAGACATGCAAGATGTACGTCTCATCACAGCAACGTCCGTGCCGTGACTTCAAGTATAGGACTTTACGACCCTGCCGTACTGAGTACCAACAATTCCGCTGGCCTAAATACACATCTTTACGACATGCCTCCTTTATGCCTGGAGGCTCCACAATTCAAGTCTCGACTTTTATAGAGCTTTGTTGAAGACGTCAGGATTCAAATGTTTTTAATCTTGCTAGGTTGCTTGTAAAGCGCATACGAAAGCAAGGATTCTGTAGCTTAAACTTGAGATAATTTAAGAACGATTTGAAATAATTCGATAAGTTTGCTTCCTTTTGAAAGATGAAATTTTTAAATGCCAAACGAGTACTATAGTATAACATCGGTGTAATTCAACAGAAGCTTTTCTATTGTGCAAGTTTGAGTTAAGCTCAGGGGCAAGACCAGTAAACCTGCTCTGGTCTTCAATCAAACTTGCATAAAAGAGTACAAGATCCTACACATTACTGGAAATAATCGTTATTCCATTCAGTACAATTCAAATACATTTTAAGTCTCAAATGACACTCGGAATGCAGTTTCTTGTGCTTACAAAGCACCAATTGAATAGACACCACAAGAGTGAATTTGCGACGTATTCACATCGCGAACAAGTTATGATACAATTGCGCTCATGTCTGGAGATACAACGGGAGTTCAGAGATACAGATGGCAGATTATCAGTTTGAAAAATTAATTTGATGATGCCTACAAAATTTATGAGTGGGAAAATCAATGCTAATCTGAGGAATTTGCAATTAGGATTCAAATCACTCAAAAATTTTGCGAACACCTATTCGGGTTTTTGCCTCGATACTTAAAACCTGGTCACAGACACCGCAGATTTTCCTGAGCAATATTGTCTTTCAACTCAGCCTGCATGCAGCTTACCCAGTAACTGCCAACATTTAAATTGATATCACATTGAGAAAATGTGGTTTTGGGAAAAGCTTAGTAGAAATGCGGGGATCTGGCCTCAAATTGGGAAAATAAATTAATTAAACATATTAATTTGCAATAACATTAATGCATTACAATCGCGCCAGTTCACGGCAGCTAACTGTTTTAAGATAAAAATTAAAGAATTACAGAACTTTACTTTTAACAATGGTGGGAGGTGGTAGATATTGGAAAAATTGAAATAATTCTTCACTGTAAACATACATAAAAGAAAAAATTTCGAGCGTGGTTTGGCGTTCGGTTGAATTTCCCAGTCCAAGACAAGCGTTTATTTGTCCGGCTTTTGCATTCTCTGGAGCTGCTAGCTCACCTCGAGCGCCACAATTGGCTGTGCCTGTAAAAAATAAAGTTAACGGGGCAGCAAGAAAACAAAAGCGACATGGCTCGAAAAATAGCAAAACTTTGGGGCCATTGTTGTTGACGCTATACGACGTCCGGAAATTACACCGTCAAAGCTGCCTGTAATGACCCAAGAACCCGCCCCCGCTCTTCAGACGATATTTGATTAAAGCTAAGGGTCCCACATTTCAGGTCCATGGAAATTCTCAATAGATTAGCCTGAACATTGACCAAATTTTTCATCATGTCAGGTGTGGGATATATTTTCAATTTTTCAATTAACAAAGTTTCTTCATTGTTAAGAAATGTATTCTCATATTTTTATCTATTAATATCAGAACCGTCGCCGTTTTATTCTTCAGGACTCAATGTATAACTCTTTTACATCAGAACCTTTTCTTGCGACTTTTCAGTCTACGCGTTGGTTTTGGTGCTTCGTTGTAAGGGTTCTAATTAAATAAAAGTATTATAAAAACCACAATTATACACTATCAATTTTTTTGGCCCATAGTAGAAAATCAGGAAGTTGTTTCACCCAAAATGACTATTTTGCCGTAAACCTTCGTCACGGTTGAACTTGTCATTCCGTGATTTTCCTGCAAGTGCTAGAAGAACGAAAGTACAGATGAAATAGTAAGCTAGAACTAAAAGAAACTTTTCCTATATTTTCAGGAACTACGAGAAAATTTTCGTATGCCTTCAAGAACTACGAGAAATTTTCAGTATACCCTCAAAAAATACTAGAAAATTACGGTATATCATCAAAAAATAACAAAAGCTTTCCGTATGCCTTCAAGAACCCAGAGAAATTTTGCGTAAACCTTCAAGAACTAAGTAAAACTTTCGTATACCTTCACAAATTCAGAGAATCTCTGCGTATACCCTCAAAAAAAAAACACTTTGGGTTAGCCTCCGATAACTTGAAGAAACTATACGTATACCTTCAAGAACTACGAGAAACTTTTCTTGTGGAACAACCCCAACATGATTCATATTGTACATCCATCTAAATTTTCTGTCGACTTTCCTATATTCTGCGCAGCGTATTACGTCTAATTTTCACTGATTTAATATCGAAATATGATCGATGGGGCAGATAAAGTACTCAGTTCGTCTGCCTTCTGAGCGAGGTTTATGAGAGAGGAGTTTATGAGACAGTAAAATGTCCATTTTATACCGTCGCAAAATTGCTAAAAGGTAAAAACGGCACTTCAGCCCTGAAAAAAAGAATCCCAGTATCAGAGGAGGTTAATGAATGGCCAGCGATGCGCCGACTGTCATTCTCAATCAGGACGCGGAGGAGGCGTGACGGCTTTTGTCGCTCGTCTGAAAAATTGATACGTGTCCAGCCTGCCTAGAGAAGCACCGAGATTCTTGAATTAGTTGCTTCACGAATTAAATGCTTGTAAAATGTGAACCGATCGTTCATTAAGTGCTTTGTTTGAAATTGAAACAACGCTTTTATTTTAAATTAAAAAATTCACGAAAACATTACTAAATGGAACGGAAATAAAAAATACATAAAGTTTGATTAACATGAGAAGTCGTAATAATTAACTTAAAAGGAAACAACAAAGCTCACGGCAATTATGTTACGCAGTTATGAGCCTTGACACATTGAAGTAAGTTTGCAGTGAAATTTTCAGCTTCGCTAGGAGATACTGTCCTCAAAGTCTAGGAAGCGTTACGAAATTATCTACATAATACGATAATACGTGTCATACCTCAACACCTGATGTAGGCCTTCAATATATTGCCTACATCGAACGTGTCCTGCATCAGCACCTCCATGTAGGTCATTAAAACATTGCCTACATCGAACGTGTCCTGCATCAGCACCTCCATGTAGGTCATTAAAATATTGCCTACATCGAACGTGTCCTGCCTTAATACCTTCATGTAGGTCATTAAAGCATTGCCTACATCGAGTGTGTCCTGCCTCAGCACCTCCATGTAGGTCCTTAAAACATTACCAACATCGAGCATGTCCTGCATCAAAACCTTCATGTAGGTCATTAAAACATTGCCTATATCAAGTGTGTCCTGCCTCAGCACTTCCATGTAGCTCGTCAATATATTGCCTCGAGCGCTATTTTCAGATGCCTGTTATCGACCACGGACTTCCATAATCCTTTCCTTAGATGGCACAGCTTCCATGCATGCATTCTCCATTACAACATCATTAGTGGAGGCGCTCTTCAACAATAGGTGCATTCACTACCAGTGGATACAAACCTTCTTCATTAGCAGATATATTTTCAACAGTTGTCAAGGTGATAGCATTGCTGGTATCATAAGATCAGTCATTGCTTAATAAGTTCTGTTAAGTGGTTTGATTGGTTGCATGAATCCCCCATATTTATGGCAGCGACCGTTGTTTCTGCTATTAGGTTTATAGTGCCATTTCCGTTTATAAAAAATATCTCTTCACCAACAAAATGTGGCATCACTCTGATAAAAAATGAATTGAACATGCATTTTTGAACAAGAATGTCTTGAAACACGAAAAGAGTTTCCTAAGTATGCCTAATGTAATGCTGCTGCGAGTTTATACATTTTTACATTCAATGTATAAAAATGTATACATTTGTACTATTAAGTGAAATATCGGCTAGTATCCACCTAGCCTCACCAAGTTTCCCGCCACGACACCAAAACACACAGGATGTCTGATGTCTAGCAAGCAGGCACCAAGAAGCAATGCATTACTCAGTTATTTCTATACGTGCATGAACGTTCGTGCGCGTAATAATTTGGGTGCATCGTAAGTGGCGGACGCGCATTTACGCTGAATATCGCGAGGCGTCCAAAGGCTCTGCGAGCAGCGAGAAGGCAGCAAGATTGATTTTATTGCGGCCATCGTAAGCTTATAGGCTCGTCAGGCCGGCCCTGCGCCGGCATTTATCGCCGTATCTGCCGCCAAAGAAGCCTTCGCCAGCCGAGGTCTTGTATTTAGCGCCTCAGGAATAATACAATGCATGAGGAGGCACGGCACGCGTTTAACAGCCATGCGTGTAGCGCATCAGTCATGATGCTCAAATGCTTATATTTTAACCCCCTGCCCAGTTGCTGCTCAATCCGGAGGCGGATGCTATTAGTGAGAGTTGAGGTTTGTCTACAAAGCATTGAATCTCACTCTACAATCTGACAAAATGTTATAAATTAGCATCATTCATTTAAATCTGAAATTACTTGTCAATTTATAGCATTTCCGGCAGTAATCGAAAGGGCCATTCAAGTGCAGTAAAAAAACGATACTCTGAAGAGGAATACGAAAGTGGAATGAATAACTAGTGATGGCGCATTGCGATAAGAAGGCTACGTAGAGTGTAGGGTGTGGTTGACTCTAATAATTACCGTGAAGAAATAAACTTCGTGGAAATATCACGGAAGCGAATATTGGCTTGGTAGCCATGCAGAATCTGTTTAATCGTAGTTCCGCGTGACTGACGATGGGGAAGAAAACCACAAATCTTAATTTGATTCACTATTCATGGACACTGATGGTCTCGTAGAAATAAATCTAATCTAAGTTGCTTCTCGAACATAATTCGGCCTCAAAAAATTCATACTCGAATAATTCAAAAAGAACAAAATACTGTAATTCCTTATTTAGTGAAACTTAAGTTACTTCGCTCAGTAGATAATCAGTGCCAACATTCGAATGGAAAGAAGTTATTTTGGCCATGAATTGTATATTAAATATTTTGCCATCTCTCAAACGAACAGACGTAAATAAAATAATATTAGCTCAGTCTCTGAAACAGTTCTTGAGTTGATCATGAAATACAGTAGTAGACAAATCATCACATAATGTTGCGTCCAATTAAACAAAGACTACTCGGATCTAAATGAGCTCATCACTCACTCTGATGTTTATCTAAGGGAGCACATGGTTAGGTTAAATCTGTTCTAACCGATGTGTTCAATAGAGGTGATGAGTAGTAAACATCCGTTAAAGGATCACGTTTATTAGACTTGCCTGACAACAATAACACCATGAATGATCAAAAAAATATAACTCAGTACTCACTGCAGTGAGTGACAGTGAGCACATTTTCTCAAAATCGACGAAAACGTGAAGTCACCGACAGACAGACGGGCGGACGGACGGACATGAGCACAATAGGGCATTTTTTTCATAAGTGATAAAATGCGTTAAAAATAATGGGTTCACGTATCCTTTAATTTTACACATTTGTGGCGTGCTTTTGCGAACACAAATTGTGAATGCTACGTTGCATTCATAGCGCCCGACCTTTTTGACTCCTTGGAACCCTAGAGGAGGCGGGATGCTGTTTTTTCCTTGCTGGGAGGACTGGCAGAGCGAGCCGAGCCAACAAGATTAGGAGGTCAATCTCCAATGAAGATTACACGAAGGCTGAGCAGGAAATGTATTATCAGTGAGTGCTTGAACTTGTGTCTCAACTAGAGAAATTACATTGTGCAACCTTTCCTTGAAGACTTGATTTGGTGGACGACTGAGGGAAGTGAGGAGGAAATGGGTACGTAGGAAGACAGACTTCTTCCATGAGCTCATTTTCCTCATAATGCTACTAACCCTATCTTTGGTATTCTAGTAGAATTAGTTAACTTGTTTGTAATTTCCTAATTTGTTGATATCACGCACATTTTAATGACGACTGATCTAGCCTGACTTTTATTCAACTACAACACGTACATATTATATTATACGCGTGCGATTAACGACCAGAGAATAAATTGATTTAAATTATCAAAGAGTCGGACAATTCTTCAGATGACGTTGGTAGATCGAAAGGCATATATCAAGAAGTAGTTTTAGTTTATTAACGACGTTTCGAATGTAACAAACATTCATTTTCAAGTTACAAAGGGCATTAAATATTGAAATTCTGGTGGAAATAAGTACATAATATATGTAAATAGGATACTATAGTAAATTTTTAAATAAAAAAATCACTCTGAAAATCATTTCAAAGTTCAGCCAAATCCGGTAGTTAAGAAAGAGGTAGCAGGCGTCAAATTCGTAGAGACGATGAGGTTAGCCATCTTAGGTCGATTGATGTCAGGCCACTGCTTGATGACAATGCTGGTGGGTTCCTTCAGCACAAAGCGAGTGACGGTCTGGTTGTGAGATTGTCGCGTGTGGTTCCCTTGCCCTCCGGGTTGGAGGTAGCTAATGAGACAGCGTCTCGGTGTCTTGGTTGTTGAACCAAAGTGTCCGAAGTAGTCCATAAGATGAAGAAGTCTACAACCTTCTTTGAAGCAAAATGTATAGACCACAACGGCCTCTCGGACAACTCCCGAGTTTTTGCGAGGGCCATTTTCGCGTTTAGTTCGGAGTTTGATAATGTTTTCACGCAGCCTGTTAAATTCATCGACAATTACATCGAGCGTGAATTATATTATACGTACACCAGCCCGGCAGTGATGCACTTCGTACAAAGGGCTTCTTAAGGCCGTGAAGAATTAAGTCGCCTCACATTATGCTTCAAGATTAACGCTTGTACATAAAAGTTGACTCGCTTGCTCATTGACAACCAAAACCAGTGGATTATCATAAAGCTGAATTTCATTCATGTTAACCTCCGAGAAAACTGGCATCGACGTTCTTTGTGATTTCTTTAACAGAGTTGGGGAGACAACGGTGATTAAGTTAATTTAAACCTTACCCTAATAATGGAGATTTCACACGACATGTCAGCATTTACAACAGGTATACCTCTTAATACAATAAACAATTTAGTTTCATTTTAAAACGAACCGTTTTTTACAAACACTGCTCATTTTATGCGCAAATAACTTCCGATAAGTGCGTATCACAACTACCATTGCGCAATGACGTGTGAAAATCAATAAAAATTTTAGACATTTAATGTTTCGCGTGATTTATGTTGCGTCACGAGTTGCATTATATATCAGACGCGTTGTTCAGAGTGAGATGGACTGTTTGAAGTTCATTACAGATGGTCAGAGTGAGATGGACTATTTGAAGTTCATCACAGATGGTCAGAGTGAGATGGACTATTTGAAGTTCATCACAGATGTTCAGAGTGAGATGGACTGTTTGAAGTTCATCACAGATGGTCAGAGTGAGATGGACTGTTTGAAGTTCATCACACTGTTGTCCGACATCAAGGAGGAGGCGAGCTCCGTTCATTCGTCGGACGGAAATCCATTAAGCGTTGAGCTAGAACTTTACCAAAGAGTCTTTGTCTCTTTTTAACCTATATATTTGGCTAATGAGTGCATGAGCACTCTAATAGCTTTACTCCAATTTCTGGATAGCAAAATAAACTTTGATGAATGTAACTTAGAGGTTAGAGCGATCAATTGTTCAACCAGTAATTTAATCTTTATAGGTAACCGATTGCTCCCAACCACTCGCGAGATAAACTTAACTTGATGACTTTTTTTATATCATAAACAATGATTTGGAATATTATAGGAATGGGAAGTACATAGAAGCAGTGAATGATAGTTTGACCAGATCGATCAGTCGAAATAGCGAGTCTGGACCGCTGAACTGGCGTGTTACAGGACTTAGTCGCATTAAACCTAGACAAAGGTAAAGGGTTTACTCGACAGGATGTAGCGCACGGTAAGGAGAATTTGGTAGCACAGATCGTAAATAAAATTTAGATCAAAGAATCGGCGCGTGGCATAGTTAAGGGCAAGACCATAGTCTGTAATAAGCTCCAAGCCAAGGAGTTATGGGTATCTACCGCCGTAAATAGTTATTTATAGTATTATCTAAAGCTATGATATAATTCTGGGAATATTGTTTCTATTGACCCGATATTATGTAGATGTTATATATATTGATGTTATATTATATTGATATTGTATGAACTAAATTGACTTATGTGTGCAATATTCTTTATTCATTTAAATCCAATAATTCTTTAAATCAATAATAGCACAAGTACCCGAACCCATGAGAACCGGTTATGTTTGCATGCCTACATTAATAATGAAAACGCTCACGATATGATTTACACGCTCACAATATGAGTTACACGCTCGTGACATGAGTTACACGCTCGTGACATGAGTTACATGCTCACAATATGAGTTACACGCTCGTGACATGAGTTACACGCTCATGACATGAGTTACATGCTCACAATATGAGTTACACGCTCACGATATGAGTTACATGCTCACGATATGAGTTACACGCTCACGATATGAGTTACACGCTCACGATATGAGTTAAACGCTCACGATATGAGTTACACGCTCACAATATGAGTTACACCTGCAATAAAAGATGCACATTTGCCTGCACATTTGCGAC
Source organism: Hyalella azteca (assembly GCF_000764305.2). Lineage (NCBI taxonomy): Eukaryota > Metazoa > Arthropoda > Malacostraca > Amphipoda > Hyalellidae > Hyalella > Hyalella azteca. The sequence continues at coordinate 47,467 of NW_025945555.1, forward strand.
TAAACGACTCTCTACAGCTCTCCGACAACAGCGGCTGATGGGATATCCTTGAAGAATTCGTCGTGGATTATATATATAACGGTTTAAGCGTTTATTAGGCCTTAGGCCTGTCGACGATTCTTAACATTGCAGAACATTCACAGCATGCTGTAGGCTTGAACTCACAACTCACTGCTTCACATTTTCTTTGCTTAACCGCCCGGCCTCCTTGCCGATTCTGACCAGAAACTGGCGCACAGAGCTGGGATCGAACCCGCGCCTCTCTGCTCCAATCTTGGTACTCTGAACTGTAACCACTGGACCACCCTGCTTAGGGTGGCTGGAAAAGTACTGGAAAAAAGTATTAAAAGTGCTGGATTATTAAAAGTGCTGGATTAGTAAAATTAAAATGGATTAAAAACAAGCCAATAATTTGTAATTTGGTTAGAACTTACAGGTCAAAGGAAATTTGATTCGGTTGGCGTATCTATGAATATGTGATAATGTGAAAAATTTATGATCTCGAATAGGCATGTACCTGTTAATACATGCACACCCGTTTTTAATAAAAAATGTGCTTTCGTTTGATAGGAAACCTGAACCTGATTCGTTGAATACTTTTAAAATGTCATCAAGGGGATTAAATTAAGGATTTACCCTCTAACGGAAACACTGCGCTCGTTGGCGCGAGTCTGCCTGTCCTTGTAACTTATTTTTCACGTAATTTTTGCGTGTAACTTGTTTCCCACGTAGCTTCTGTATTATTTAACGTTAGACAGACATTTCTCATCTAAGACACCACAGTATGTTGTCGTATAAGTTGCATGTAGACTGAAGGTTTCAGCAGCAAATTTCCATGATATCAGTCTGTGTTTCAAAATTTTAATCTGATTTTCGGGGCTAAAAATTGAATGTCAAGCACTGAAGCAGAAAAACAGTGCACTTACTTAATGACATGCATTCTCATTTATACATCCATTGCATTCGAGTCCTCTCTCTGATAAATCTGTAGCCTTGATAAGAATATAAGCATTGCATTAATAGTATGCTCAACTGAGACAGGCTCTATGTAAGCAGTGCTTTTTTTTTGCCCTCCGGAGAGAACGTTCTTTTTGGCCGCGTTTTTGCCCAATATGGCATTGTACGGCGAGAAGAGCGGATCGACGACACGCAATGCTCGTTTGCAGATACCGAATGCTCTACGTACTCAGCTGGATGCTGCACACTGCACAGATGTATACTGTGCATGCATGGAAGCAATAAATTGTAGAGTTTCTCACTGATTATTGTGCGTTGTAATATCGAGGTACCCAGAAGATCCTTGAGGCGCTGCTTCACGAGTCCCACTTTCCCCAGCTCGCATGCACTCAAGTTACGTGTTATGCGCTATTTAATCACACATGAAGCTTACGAATCGTTCCATTTCAACCCCATGCAAGAGCGGTCTTGAGTAGAAAAAATGAAGGTAACAAGAAATTTAGAAGCTGGACTATTATTGTTAGGGATTCAGCGCCAACACTGCATCTGCTCGGAGATTACGTGAGCGCAAGTGTTGAGAAGTGCTGCTTTTTAATGCGATGACACGATCCGTGATACTAGACCGTAAATTGGTGTAACCTATAATGTATGGTTCCGTATTCTTGAGAGGTGAATAACCATTTGTTAGAAGTCTCGTAAAAATGACATTGACCAGCTGTAACAAAAGAACTTCTTCTGTTACGCTCCTCTTCATTACGCTTGCAATAATTGAAAGCGATAAACCATAAACCCAAACTGGTCTTCAGGTGGAATAATTTTTCCGCAATAGCCATAAAGATCATCAGCGAAGATTTACCTTCTTGAGCCATACCCAAAATTACAGAATGCTGATACCTGTCCTGAACTTGCAGAATATTTCGTATCACGGTGCCTAAAATAAATCATGATACGTAAAACTTCTCGTGTATATATCTGAGCCGCTCGCTTCTCTGCCCGCGCCTCTCTGGGCTCGTCTTGCCGGGCGAGTTTGCATAACGCTGGCGGCGGGTGCCGAGGACTTTGCTGCACCCTCGGTAATTCGCTAAGTTCAGAGCCTCGTATGCGATCTTCATTGTTTGGCTAGGCAAAACTTGGTGCTTGTTACGCCAAGGGCGCGCTTAGCAAACGAGGGGCACTGCTCCCTCAAACTTCCAGTCTGTTTTCGACCACAGGATTACGTTTCGAGATGCTCCCTAAAGCAACGAAGAGGCAAGTTAGCGTATCAAATTTTTGCTTTTATGGTGGGAACCGAATACTTTATAACTCATCATATGCCATCAATAAAATTATCTATACAGTGTTGCATAAAATACGACCTGCAAGGAGATCGAGATATTTCAATGGACATCAACAATTTAAAATAATGAACCGCATAAATGCATTCGTCGCATGTCTCTCGTACATTCATTTTGTTACTTATAAATTAAAAGGTACGTCCTGCTACAAAAGTATGTCGCTCTAAGACTGCGGTTAACGAACTACTTTCAGTTTTTGAAAGTTCCTTCATGTTCTGCTGAAGATGGGAACCATTTACAAGAGCTACTCTGTAGCTGGGGATCTCAACCATGGCGCAAACCAGTTCTTGAAATCTGTTCGTTAAATATTATCTTGCAATACATCTCATGCTCTGATATAATCAATAAGAAATATTAATAATAATAATAATAATAATAATAATAATAATAATAATAATAATAGCCACATTAATGAACTGTTTGTTATGTTCCAGAATGAAGTCATCAGCTCAGCTCTGTGGCGCTGCCGTGCTGCTGCTACTGCAGGCCGTTGGGAGCCTCACAGCCGTGCAAGGTAAATTATTTATGACATCGAGTCAGCATTGCTGCCTTATTTAAGAGCAAGCTGCCGTACATTTTTCGCTTTTATTTTTATAAGATTTATATCTGATGAATGATGCGCATTACAAATGTTTGATAACAGATGAAATGATCTTTGTAATATTATGTATTCACTTCGTGAAGCGTAGAGCTTTTTGTGTCTTAGCTACGCGACTTCGGCACGCCATGTTCATTTGCCCTGTAAAATATGCATACCCACACTTAAGTAAGGTAGCATGCCAGTAAGTGGCTTCATCTCGATTGCTCGTTAAATAGAATAATTCAGGTAGTAATTGCGGTTCATCTGTTGAACGAGTTTCAGTAACAGGGCAGTCGAGCGATGGTTTATAATTTAATAAGAATACATATACCTTATTCATAAAACAACTCGTTTGTCTGATCAATGCAAGGAAGAGATAGCTATCGACATTGGCATTCGAGTGTAGCATGTTACAATGTTTAGTTATAAATCTATAGTGTAGTACGAAAATGGCTTACTAATATAGGTTTAAAGCTTTGAAATAAAGTTGTGGGTGTTCTTAAATGAGCGTCAGAAGGTGTCACTCTCCGCTAAATCCAGTCATTTAGCCTATATTTTGGATACTTAACCATCCTATGCGACGGTCTTCATGTTTCTTGTCTATTTAATTAACACAAGGGCATGGCTAATGAAAGTTGGTAACTGAACAGAGAAAATTTAATTCCAATTAACAGAAACAGATGTTCGCTAACACAGGCCACAAGCCAGTCACAGTTATGGACCTAATGCCACAGGTTGAAATTATTTTGCATCTAGGTCAGCGAAGGTTGCAGATACCGATAAGTCTAGCAATAAATCTTAGTATAACTTAAATCAGACAAGCTTGCTTAATGAAATGACAATAAATATGTTTAGCGTTAATTATAAATATGTTTACAGCAGCATAATTTGTCCTGAACCTGAAAGAGGTAATTAGGCAATTACCCCGAATCATTTAATTAATGGAGGTTTTTGCGGAATTAAAGATTCTCGCGTTGTTTTCCGTACCGTAATTAAAATCTCTGAATATTTTTCATTAACGTTGATAAAGATTCATATAGATTTCGTCGCTATAAAAAACATCAAATAATTGCATCAGTTGCTGCAATCGTTTCTGTAAGCTCACTATCAATGATATCTCTTCCATGGCACTCTTTAGTTCACTTAAATTGATAGGGAACTTACACTTAGCATCTCTGTACAACTGGTCAGACTAATAGATTGTCACCAATCACTTCCACTCACTGAATGCTTCATTTTACTCAAAGAATTAATTGAAATATTCAAGAGGATTTTGCAATGTTTTCGCCTCACTGAATATTTCATTTTATTCAAAAAATTAATATTAATATTCAAGAGAATTTTGTAATGTTTTCAATTTAATAAATGCTTCATTTTATTAAAAAAATAATATTAATATTCAAGAGGATTCTGTAATGTTTCCACTCACTGAATACCTTATTTATTCAAAAAACTAATATAAATATTCAAGAGGATTTTGTAATGTTATCTGAAATGCATGCCACCCCCCAGGGATGGAGGTGTCGTCAGTAGAGGTGCCCCGCTACCTGCTGCTGGGGGAGAGCGCTACGCTGGCGTGTCACTTCCGCCTGCAGGACGAGGTGCTATACTCCCTCACTTGGTGGAAGGACGGTCGCCAGTTCTACTCCTACATCCCCAGCAATAGCCCTAGGGTCGTCGTCTTCAATGTGCCTGGGGTCACCGTCAATGTGAGTGTGACATTTATTATTCTTTCACTTAATATCAGACTCAAACTTACGTTAGGGTGAGATTTAGCGGTTTCAGCGTTTAGTAGGCCGTAGGCCTGTCGCCGATTCTTAACATTGCAGGACATCCACAGCTTGTTGCGGGCTTGAACTCGCTACTCACTGCTTAAAATTTTCTTTGCTTAACCGCCCGGCCTCCTTGCCGATTCTGACCAGAAACTGGCGCACAGAGCTGGGATCGAACCCGCAACTCTCTGCGCCAATCTTGGTACTCTGAACTTCAACTACTGGGCCACCCTGCCCAGATGGTTGAGTCAAGCCCTGACTTGAAGGGTTATGAGTATAAACGTATTATTTTGATTACATTTACGTAGACTTTAAAATTTTTCTTTAATTAAAAAAAATCCTAGATGTGTTTTGTGTTGCCGTCGACACAAGTACTCTGGCACAAGCAAAGATTTTGAGCATTAAATCAAATTTATTAGTAATATGATACCAGATTTTCTGCAAACCATAAAAAATACGTCACAAAGTTCCTCAGTAATCATAAAAGCTTATATGATCCACTGCCTGATTTGAAGTGATATTGAGATGAATCATAATGAAAGTTCTGAAACTGCGTCCAGTTCAGCAATTCCCTTGTATTTTGTACGACTGTTTGGTCATTAGGTGTAATGACACCTGCAGATGAAATGTATATCATATTACTGAAGCATTACTGCCACGCCGCCTCAGCGTCGCGTTACAAAATAAAATAACATTAGTAGCGATGCGAGCAACGCGATATGATCTCGCGCGAAAAAAAAAAAATAGTCGGCGTAAATTTCGAGTTTGTACAAACGAGTAATCAAGCTGACTAACTAATATTTTAGCATTTTATCAGTATTCATTTCAATGCTGCGCAAAAACTTCGATGCAATTTATTTCAATGATATGAATCCGGCTCGGGATATACGGGATACAATTTATTGTACTGAAGCTTCGCTCAAGTGAGTTTTCCCGATGATATGATATTCTTGGTTATTTAGTCTAGACAAATGGAATCAGTGTCAACGTACACAAAAACAAAATTTTTGATACATTATGTATGTGGAAGCTCAATTTGTATTAATTTAGAGCAATCTTTTTAACACCGATCAACTTTTTTTGTAATTTTCAAAACCCCCGCGAGTGTCAAAGCAATATTAATTAATTTAAGTATCCATTGTCACTAATTAAGCATTAATATGAATGGCATTCTCCTTAACAATTCCCCTCAAAGCGTGTAATAAAACAGACGAGTTTCGTTGCAGCTAAGCAGGACTGTACGTCCCATAGGGGCCACAAATCTGGCGTGCGTCGCTGGGACAAAACTTGCGTTTTTTTCATCACGCATACCAGGCAATCAGCTTACGCAGGGGCTTAGCTTAACGTCGTCCATTTATGACGAGGGCGCTGGAGAAACAGCGGTCGCAAAAATGGATTACCTCCGAGAGTTGCTCCACGCTGGAGATGATGCGTGTGCTTGGGTTCAATTACTCTATTTTAGAGGGTGAGGCTGGATGGTGTGAAAGTTGTTTAGCTAATCGACATCCTTCAACCATTAACGGCATAAAAACATTGTAATGAGGACTGGGGTGGATTCTGTGAAAATCATTTAGCCGGTCGACATCCCTCAACCATTATTGACTTAAAAGCATTGAATGAAAGGTTTATTCATAATTAATGATTTCGAATCAAGCATGACTGCTAAGTGAGTCAAGTAGCGGACACGATGCCAGCCATAACAGTTTAGTCAATTATACCAAACTGAGTAAGAAATGAGTCAGTGTAAGGGATTACCAACGAATTTCTATAACCACTGGAACCGAGAAAGTGGTTCATCGGAGAACCGTCGACCCGGACGTCAACTTTCAAACATTAATTCCAGTAGATTTCGGGTGCAGAAAGGAGCTCAGGAGCTGGGAGAATTCCATCAAAGGGTCCGGACTGTGACTAAATCGAACACGGCTTTCTGCATTATGCTTACAAGCTCCTATATTCGAGGGACAAGGAGACTACGTTGGATGTGGATGATGTTCGAGCATTAGTTTGCTTTATTATATCTGAGACTTTAGATGCTTGACTGAAAAGTCCCTGTCACGAGGAGGGTCTTGCGCATTGATGAATGTCAGATAAGTTATTTAAATGTCATCATTCATTCCACAAGCGATTCGGTTCATCTGTTCCAATTCCAATCTAGATGGGTTTGTGGTATTTGCTTTGTAGCAATTCAGTGCACATAAGTATCTGAAACATGACGCTAGAAATATCAGTGCACGCAATTTAAAAGTTCGGGGTCTTGAATCGCTTGAATGTTAATATGGGTTAATATTGGAATTGATGCTTCTTTTTTGATGGAAATAATGGGAGAAAATCTAATCGAATCGATAGATTGAAAGATTCAACAAATTCTTCGAAATAGATCAATGGTATTGCACAAGTACAAGATGTTGGACTAGACATCTGTCGTGGTGTTCATTCACACATGCTAGAGTTCATAGTCATTTTTTGAAATATCCATCACAAGACCCGAATATTCATGACGAGATTCAGAACCTCGACGTGGGTTCGTTTTGAAGTCGTCCAGAGCGAAGGAACGGCGCGGTGTTCCTTCAAACGAAACCCCAAGAAAAACCTCAAAGCGGCCCTGCGGCACAGCGTCTCTTTTCAACGCACTGCGAGGCAATGCAATTCCTATTGCAATGGCGTGAGCAATGGAAAAATATATCAATGGTGTGACCATTGAGATCCAATTTCACGAGCATGCAAATTTCAATCCTATACTCAGTGTATTGCCACCAAGGCCGTACTCATGTGTATGTACTAATAGGGTTATGAGTATGACCTTATTTCAATAATATAATAATAGAGGTCATATTTCAAGAGTATGATCACAGGGATTAAATATCAAAAGTACGGCCACTCAGATCCCATTTCAAGGGCATAGAAATTAAAATCCTATTTCAAAATATAAGATAGCCATATAGGGGTTGGTGCTTGAAGGAACACTACAACTTGTCCAAGGGCCTGCATAGGTCTATGGTTAAAAATAAATCGTAACCAAAAAACTGAAATGCACTACTGTCTACAAATAAAAAAAATGAAATATTCCGAAAATTTTAAACTATAAGAATGAAAGAACACTTGTGAACTTTTAGACATTAATTCATTCCTTTTTTCTTTGAGTACTTCAAAGCTTTAGTTCAAGTCATGTAGATTAAGCTTAGATATTTGGGTTTGAGGCCCTTCTCTCCTCCGGTATTACACGGTAGAGTAATCAACTAACTTTAGCCTTCGTCACTCTCCTTTTGGTAAACTCTAAACGGTAATCTATTGGAAAATCATGAATGGTTCACTCATCTACTAACCTATAGGAGCTCAGGAGTGGAGCTCAGGACATCATAGATCCATTAGGAACTCAGGAGTGGAGCTCAGGACATCATAGATCCATTAGGAACTCAGGAGTGGAGCTCAGGACATCAGAGATCCATTAGGAGCTCAGGAGTGGAGCTCAGGACATCATAGATTCATTAGGAGCTCAGGAGTGGAGCTCAGTACATCATAGATTCATTAGGAGCTCAGGAGTGGAGCTCAGGACATCAGAGATCCATTAGGAGCTCAGGAGTGGAGCTCAGGACATCATAGATTCATTAGGAGCTCAGGAGTGGAGCTCAGTACATCATAGATTCATTAGGAGCTCAGGAGTGGAGCTCAGTACATCATAGATTCATTAGGAGCTCAGGAGTGGAGCTCAGTACATCATAGATTTATTAGGAGCTCAGGAGTGGAGCTCAGTATATCATAGATCCATTAGGAGCTTAGGAGTGGAGCTCAGGACATCATAGATTCATTAGGAGCTCAGGAGTGGAGCTCAGTACATCATATATCCATTAAGAGCTCAGGAGTGGAGCTCATCCATTATAGAAAGCGAGCAGTTGCCCGGCCATCGCAGGTAAGGGGTGCACGGAGCAGTCGGCTTAGGAGGCCTGTGCCAATTTGCTTTTTTGTCGGCCTTAACTGCGCAAGTTTGCCGGCAGTAAAGCTCTTCCTTGGGGGCCAGACTATTGCTCTATGGTTTGATTTTGAGCATGAGCGACGTGTTCTTCAAGCGGCAGTCACAGGATAGAATATAAATGCCTATTTCTCATGAAGATAGTAAAATGTTTTCTAGAATATTACATTGCATTTACTTTGAGCATAGCAACGGATATTCCTGATGATATTAAAGATCCATAGTGACATTAAACAAGTTTGATTCCAGACCATAATAGTTTTTCTAGAAATGATGACTCATGTTTAAATGAAAAGGCATTTTGCGAGATTGAGTTATTTCTGCTGAAGTGGCGAATTGGTTTAAGTAAATTGCACACCGGACAGCTCCTATATCAATCGTAGCAGTTTTAGATCGGTGCTAACGTGAGAGCTTTTTCTTTGAGCACAAACTTGCAGACTATTCATGCTGTAATTCCGCGCACTGTTTAGCAACTATTAGCAAATGAAGAGAATTTTCAAATGCAATCTCAATGGGTGTAATCTCCAGCGAATTTCAATATAATCTGCTGAGGATCAATCCAATCTCTAGTTCGTTTAGTTAGCTAAATACTTCGCTTATGCCAGAAACATCTCACAATATACTAGTGAATTCTGGCGTTCATGAAAACAGTAAGAAAATATCGCTGTGAGTTTAACAAACAACTGCTCTTTCGTTTCAACCTTTCGGCCCTCAGTGAAGACGATTCACTGGCATGGATGCATGTATAACCATCCCCACTATTCATTTTGTCTCACGGTCGATAACTGAGAATTTAATTTTAACGAATGTATAATGCAGAGCGTCGTTTAAGAAGAGTTGAGACTGGTCTCCAGTCAAATTGTTAAAATCACTTGAAGCAGCTTCATCACTTACCTTTTGGATATGTCACATCTGAAGGAACAATCACTGCGATGTTATTCATTAACTATCAATGAAATGAGAAATGTTAACGCAGCTGTCGCAGTTGTCCTCGATTTTAGTGCCAACCTTACAGAAACTTACAATAATGTTTAGTTTTTAGCGCATTTTCTCGTATATTTGCAAAAAGTGCACTATTGTGCTCGCCATGTCTGTCCGTCCGTCCGTGACTTCACGTTTTCGTCGACGAGAAAATGCGCTCTCTGTCACTCTCTACAGTGAGTACTGAGTTATATTTTTTAGTGTTTTCGCTCGACCTGAGCTGCAGCATTGGATTTTCAAGGTATATGGCAGATTCCTACTAACTAGCGAAAATTTTGAGCATTGTAAAGATTTGTATCAATGCATAAGGCTAATTTGAAGCATTCTTTTGTACTACGATGTAACTCACGAATGGAGATTTTCTTGGAACTCGGGCTAAGATATGTAAAAAAACTTGCTGAGAGCGAAGGCCTGTCAAAAAATATTTTATCTGCTTTGCGGTATCGAAGAAAGTGGCCAAGGAGGCCAGGCCTCCGAGGAATACTTACAAGGTTTTTACAAACTGCCCTTCGAGTTGTGGGCAAAGTTTATAGTGAAATCAAACTTTTGATAAGTTATTGCCAGGTATCTACGTTGAAAGTTTGTTTCACACCAGAATTCGAAATTTCGACAGTAAAACGGAAAAAAATCATCTAGGGAATTCGAAAGTGTCGAGCACTGCACAAAGCTTGGTATTTCTTCACTCATGTAGCAAGAATTGTTACAATTGTATCCAATTGTTACATTCTTGCGAATTTGGTTGAAGCCAATCTTTTAATATTGTATACCACAGTTTTCCCCTATTTTACATGGAAGTTCATCGAACTTCTATAAATTGAGCCGTACAAGAGGAAGGAAGAAATTTTTTTTTGGCCTAAAAAATTAGGCAAAATTAAAATCACAGTGGAATTAATGCTATTAGTCTTGAAACTGAAATATTTTACGAGACGAAGACAGGTCAAAACGACGGATAAGAAACAGAAGTTTTATACAACATATCTATTTGATACCAGAAAAACCAACGTTTTAGGCGAAAAGCTGCACCAGAGCCCATGTTTTTTCCACACAGAAATCGATCTGTCGTAAACTCTCTCGACCGAGACGTCGCTCCCAATTTTTAGCTTGTTTTCTAAAATAACAGAAATTGGAAGCCAATTTTAAATCATGGGGTAAAATGGGCCGCACTAATTGCATTAGTTTGTCCAGAATGTGACGTGAATTCACTGCACAAAGGTCCTGAGGAAGCAGTTTCTTCGACGAGTAAAGAGACTCGAATGGCCGAGAGCTTCCATTGACATTCCGACCGCTGCGGGAAACTTTCACTCGGTCTCCGAACCTCCATTGGCAAGGCAGACAATTCTGGAACGCGAAATCTGTCCCGCACATCCCAGTGACAGCTCGAGCACTCTGATGTTGAAAAGAACTAAAAGCGAACATGCGATGCGCGATTGTCATGCTCTTTAGTAATAATCTATTTCTATTATAATCTAATAATCATATATATTTACTATATCAGTGAATTTATACAAATAAATAAAGGCATTCCGTCGATTTCTATTGCAGATAGATGCCTCCAGAGAAGGCCGTGTGGAGCTGGTAGGGGTGACGGCAGCCACAGGCGGGCAGTACAGATGTGAGCTGGTGGGGGAAGGCCCTACCTTCACCACCACCTTCGCCTCTGCTAACCTCTCCATCATCAGTGAGTTATTGCTTTTCTACTATCGTTTATTCATTTCTCTTCTTTACCAATATAATGGACTAATGTATTAGTTATTACTAGGGAAGTATTTATTTAATTTTAATTAATCATCACACAAAATCGCTCAGGATCGCAATAAGGTATCATGAATGTAGCGAATTTCTCAATCAGTGAATGAATTTTATTTTCAAATATTCTGTTAACAACTTAAGAGTGATGCATTATTGGCGTGCAGACACCCCGGACGGTCCTCCAGTGATCAGAGGACTCAAAGATCTGTACCATGAAGGCGACGTAATTAGTCTAACGTGTACGTCGTACAGATCCTTCCCAGCTGCCCAGCTTTCTTGGTCCATTAAGGAGGACGAGGAGCTGCAACAAAGTAATATCTTAGACGACCGTCAAAGCCTTCAGCCGAGGCTCGGCAAAATTGAGTCAGTCACAAATAAGAAAGTCAAGGGCACGTTGGGCCTCGAGCAGGCTCGCAAGAACGACCTGCCCAGATCCAATATTCGCATGCAAATTCCGGCACAGAGTGAAATATTGAAAGGCAAAGACACGCGCGCCAGCGATCACACGGCTTACGGCCAAGCCGCTGACGCTGCGGCCGCGAGAAAAACAACCGCACCCATACCCTTCACCTACTCCACGAAGTTCAATCGAAGCGCAATCCCCACGAATCATGGGAAATTCAGTGAAGTTTTGGAAGATTTAAAGAATATCTCTTCAGATGTGCACGGCAAGGCCCAAAATTATTTACTTCACTCGCGGGAGAGCTCGTCCTATCCGCTATTTTTCTCGTTCCGGTCACTCAAGTCGATTTCATTGGCCAACAAACAGCCAACACTCACCCATAAGCGAACGTTTTATTCGAAGAAGAAGTTGTTTGGCTGGAGGGAAGTTAAAGACCTGCGCGGCTCATCAGCTTCACCTTTTTTTAATCAGGATAACAGTTTATATTCTAAGGACAATAGTTACGACTATCCTATGTTATCCGAACTTGTGTCACAGGCAACGAACCTGAGACACGCAACTACCTTGCAAGAACTTACTTTACCTCCGCATGTTCAGAAACACTTTCACTCTTCAACTCCTGGTCCACCTCTTGAAAACACATACACTACCACACAAATGTACCACACATACACAACCACACAAGTACACAACTCATACACCTCCCCTTTACTCCGTAACACCAACGAACACACCACTGCACCACATTACAACACATACAGCAAAGTACATCACAACACAGTACACCACAACAAACAACAAACGGAACGCGTGGTCCGCGAGCACGGCTCCCTCTCCGCAGCTAAAGAACTCGTAAACGCGCACGTCTCACGAGAAGAGCTTCCTGGTCTACCGAAGCATCGCTTGGCCCTGCAAACGAGGGCTGTCGGGCCACAGCAGCACGCGCCCTCTGAGAGGGCGAGGCACGCTTTCCGACAGGTGAATGTAGCTTCGGTGTCCTGGCGAGAGATATTCTGGCCCTGTCAGTGATGTCGGATGCAGGCTGCCTGTAAGTTTATTACGAAATTTATGCATTGCATACAAATGCACACTTCGTGTAGCTCCAGTACAGCCTCGGGCTCGTCGCAAGATTGCATTTGACTTGCACTGATCAAAGTTTGTTTGATCACTAAAATTGTTTATACAATTTTTATATTTCTATATTCAATTAAGTTCGTTGTTTCTTATCAAAATTATTTTATTTGATAATTCATAAAATTGTGCGAATAATTTTTTACACCATAAATATTTTTGGAAATGGAAGGAAATACGCCGGTATCGTTCGCTCGTAAAGGGACTTCCTTTATACTGAGGATCAGAAGAGGCAGGATATTTAGCCTTTCATTACAAAAAATTGCAAAGCGATGCTGCGAATATTCCGAAATTTAATTTATTCTATTTCGATTTGTTTCTCGTGTTCGCACATTATGTAGCAAGTTTTTCTTACGTGCAACGTATATTTTCATACTAACAGCCGCGATTTAGTTTATTCAAGACGAGACATGAAGAGCCCATGCATAAATACAAACAATTCACCATTCGCTTTCAGTCACGCATATTTTAAATGCCATGAGAGTAGAGGATTGGCAAGTAGAGCATTTTGAATTTAATTTACTCGTATTTTAACTAACCTGGAATATTGCGTATCAAGAAACAGTCTTTTCATCCAGATAGAGAAGGCGCTTACAGAGGAGCAACCACCCGTTGTGGAGGTCGTCTGGAGAGGCAGTAGCAGCAGGGCTGACAGTGAACAAACGGTAAATAGCAGCAACAGAGGAGGTGACAGCAACAGAGGGCGGACCAGCAACAGAGGGGGGACCAGCAACAGAGAGGGGACCAGCAACAGAGGGGGGACCAGCAACACAGAGGTGCACAGCAACAGAGGGGGCGAACAGGCCGTAAGCAGCGTGCCGGCTGACGGCGCTGAGGAGACTCTGTACACAGACTCCCTGACGCTGCGTCTCCCAGCCACGCGGCGACTGGCCAGGAGGAATGTTGTCACGCTCAGGTGAGTGGCGCTCTGTTGATTGCATGATGCAGGTGGCCTTGATGTAGGTAGTCTTGATGTAGGTAGTCTTGATGTAGGTAGTCTTGGTGTAGGTGGTCTTGATGTAGGTGGTCTTGATGTAGGTGGCCTTGATGTAGGTAGTCTTGATGTAGGTAGTCTTGATGTAGGTAGTCTTGGTGTAGGTGGTCTTGATGTAGGTAGTCTTGATGCAAGTGGCCTTGATGTAGGTAGTCTTGATGTAGGTGGTCTTGATGTAGGTGGTCTTGATGCAGGTGGCCTTGATGTAGGTAGTCTTGGTGTAGGTAGTCTTGATGTAGGTGGTCTTGATGTAGGTGGTCTTGATGTAGGTGGTCTTGATGTTGGTGGTCTTGATGTAGGTGGTCTTGATGTAGGTGGTCTTGATGCATGTATTAGTGATGTAGGTAAGTGACGTAGGTGTTCTCGATGCAGGTATTAGTGGTGCAGGTAGTGAGATAGTCCATTTTGTTTGTTTTCAGTCGCATTAATTATTTAGATAGAATTGCCTCGTTTGATGTTGTCGGATTGTTTCGCGTGATCCACTTGAGTTTTGTCAAGCTGCCACAAAATATATATAACAATCACACGGCTTCCTTCTTTGCTCGGTTGCGCATATATAGAAGTCTGGAAAAATTCTTCTCAACCACACTACTTTTTCCAATCTTTTTCATGCGTTTGTAAATTGAATATAATATGAGATGTGCTCGATTCAACAGCCAAAGACCGAAATTGCCTACTGAATATTCAAATCATTTGGATGAATTTGAATTGACGTTAGTTGTGAAAATGTGACAGTGGATGCATCCTTGATAACCTCACAAATTTTTCTACCGTCCTACATGTACATATTTTTACCGTCCTACATGTACATATTTTTACCGTCCTACATGTTCTCCAACAATTCAATCACACGGTTTTAACGACAAGCGATCACGCGGCAAATGATTCTTTTCTAACCGCGGTGGCAGAGCGCTGCCTTCCAAGAGAGCTGGATATTCCCTCGATAATTAAAGCGCAATCACCATTTACCCACATTTACAGAAGCAATATTTTTCCAATCTAACTCCATGATTGGATTAGGCAAACTTCAACTCGAGGGAGTTCGAGTTAAGTCGGCCCCACCCACGGGACCGCGCAAATAATGCCAGAGCAAATGACGACTGGAGTAACCGCGTATTTTTGTGTGCCGGCTTATCGATGCTCAGAGCGAATAGACTTATTTTTAAAGCTTACAATCGTGCAGCCTTTGTTTGAAGCTTACGTGCGTGCACCCTTCGTTTTGAAGTTTACAAGAAGGCGCCTTCGTTTTGAAGTTTACAAGAAGGCAGCCTTCGTATCCTGCTACACGTTATATAGTTATCCTTAGTTATCCTGCTGCTGTTGTTATCCTGCTGCACGTGCGTGCACCCTTCGTTTTGAAGTTTACAAGAAGGCAGCCTTCGTTTTGAAGTTTAAAAAAGGCAGCCTTCGTTTTGAAGTTTACAAGAAGGCAGCCTTAGTTTTAAAGTTTACAAGAAGGCAGCCATCGTTTTAAAGTTTACAAGAAGGTAGCCTTCGTTTTGAAGTTTACAAGAAGGCACCCTTCGTTTTGAAGCTTACAAGAAGGCAGCCTTCGTTTTGAAGTTTACAAGAAGGCAGCCTTCGTTTTGAAGTTTACAAGAAGGCAGCCTTCGTTTGGAAGTTTACAAGAAGGCAGCCTTCGTTTTAAAGTTTACAAGAAGGTAGCCTTCGTTTTGAAGTTTACAAGAAGGCAGCCTTCGTTTTGAAGTTTACAAGATGGCAGCCTTCGTTTTGAAGTTTACATGAAGGCAGCCTTCGTTTTGAAGCTTACAAGCGTGCAGCCTTCGTTTTGAAGCTTACATGCGTGCAGCCTTCGTTTTGAAGCTTACATGCGTGCGGTCCATCCATTCCCCGCGCTTCCCATTTATTGACCAATAAATTATCTTGGCCATAAAGCGTGCCCATTGTCTTCCCTAGGATTGCACGATGACTTTTTTCGTGGTCCCTGCCGAATGTGGTTCGTCGGTCCATCTGTGGCGGCAGATGGTGGAAGCCATTGGGCCTGCAGCAGGCGCTGATGATGGATGCCGCAATAAGAAAGATCTGGTTAGCTGTGGCCCTGACCTGCCGATCTCTGGGATGGCTTTTGCAAATTGGACTCGTGAAGGATGCGCGCAATCCTGCAGTCGCAGATTTGTTGCCGGCACCCCAGGGCGGGAAGGTCGAGTCCAGCGCAGATGTGAAGTCGGTAGCAAGGACGCAAGGCGCCACTTTAACTAGGAAATTTAAAGATGCTACGCTAGATAGTCAGATCCTAGAAAATCTTGCTGAAATTCTAGGGCGCAGAAGATCAGAGTGAAATGAGGACTGCAGAAAAAATTGAAACTAAAAAATGCACTCTGATTCAGAATGGTAATTCCAAACTAAAACAGATTGTAAAGTTGTTCCTACATAATAATGTAAATAAGCAACATTTCAATTTTGTATTGAATGAGATATAAATTGAGATAGCACCACATTCTTAAAGTAATGCGCATGGAAAAGGTTGATGCGGTTTTCTGGCATGCAGCTTATAGAATTAAAATTAAGTTGAACTTATGGCACGTGGACGACTGTGAACTTAAGTTGTTGTGAACATAACTTTAGTGAACACGTATATCTAAATATACGATATCAACATGCATGGTGATATCGAAGCATGCTCGCTCAGGCGCTCGTAAGTTTACACGTTATCGGAAGCTCGGAGGGGATGTCTGTGTTTTATAGATGAATGGTTAAAATAAAATGGAAAATGACTAAGCTAAAAATTTTGCTCACAGCTCGTTAGCCTGTGTTCAGGTGCACGGCTTCCTTTCACAGGATCCATTTTGATAATTGGCATTCGGACCAGGTGAGGCACCTGTGTTGGTTGACGAGCCTCAGCATCTGCCTACGCTACTCAACAGCGGTCCTGCTCCAGGTGTGTAACACGCTGTATTTAAATATTCTTCACTACTCAATACAATTCATCCTCAATCATCACGCTTTATTAAAATATGATTCACTACTCAATACAAATCATCGTCAATCATTACGCTCTATTAAAAATATTCTTCACTACTCAATACAAATCATCGTCAATCATTACGCTCTATTAAAATATGCTTCACTTCTCAATACAAATCAAATTCAATCATTACGCTCTATTAAAATATTCTTCACTACTCAATACAAATCATATTCTATCATTATATTCCAGATCAAAATTCCAATACTTGACGATTTTCGTGAAATTATAACGTAATTGTTGCTGTTGATACAGTGTATTTTGAACTAACGGATATATTTGTTGGCGTTCATAGGCCACGTGGCTTCAAGAGGCGCTGGCTCACGTACAGCGCGCCCCTTGGTCGTGTACCTCGCATGTACCTTATTGAAAATCATCCTCGGCTTATAGCTGTAAACTCAGTGGCCGAGCTCCAGCCATCAGACCAGCCACAGCAGTTGTCGATGGGTTTATGACGTCAGAATCGCAATATTTGCATGCAAGATTAACACTAAAATCCTCTGCATGCAGTGAATTTACTTTGATATTCTCAGAATAACCAACCCTGTTTTGGGCAGAATATCTTTTATACGTTTTCGCTGATGAAAGTAAAAATTAAACTGTCAATCCTGTAGGTTATTGTGGAAGTTTACAGTGTACTTGGAGTCAATAGTGTACTCAATAGTACAATTTAATTCCATTCCAATCGTAACTTGAAATCTCCTAGTTGCATTTTGTTGTGCATTCCGTTGTATTTTCGAAAACATGCAACGACGCTATTTTCCACGGTAATGAGAATATTTACCTCTGATTATTACTAAGGAAATAAATGAAATTTTTCGTTAAATCGCTCGCATTATATAGAAAAAGTAAAAAATCACATACAATACCAGATTTTCTATGTATTAATAAATGTTAAGTAATTTCTATCCGAATAAGAATTGTGACAGTATCAAGTTATTGATTAGCAATTTTTATATTCAAACACTTCTAGCCATTGGGTTAGGAGGAAATGTGTTAAGAAATACATGAAGGAAGGAACGATTGACATTCGTTCTTCACACATACCAGCAATTCTTATATACTTGAGTGACGCGTTGCATTCAATGTATATAGAAACTTTGTTCAAGATTTTATACAGAAAAAGACCAGAATAGCCCTCATCTCTGGGTTTAGAACAGTGAGAAACAAACATGACCTCAACGATGCTTATTACATAGTAAAATATTAACATTTTAGAGCAAATTGAATGCCACGTGAATTATTTAATATTGAGCGCTTGCTTTGTAGTGTGGATGTCTGCTCATTATTATGATGTCTAATAATGTAATAAATAACTGTGAAGAATATTCTATTAGTTTACCTGAGCGGCTGATTCTGAGATGCCGAGTTTTGAGTTTCGTTCATTTCAATTGATTTTAATTACAAGTATTATAAAGAAAACTTATTAATCATCTTAGAATTGTTCTGATATTAAAGAAATACGCCGGGTAGTTATTGAAGGTGGAGTAACGATTTCTTCGGAGATTTAAATAAATAATACAGAAAATGTTTATTTAGTGAACGAAAGCCAGGTACTAGTAGTTATTCATGGTGGAGTAATGTTTCATTCTGAGATTTAAATTAATAATTTGGAAAGTCATATTTATTTAGTGAACGAATTTTATCATCGTAACTTACTACTCATGCAGCACTGGTGTTATTGGAGCAAAACAGACAATTCCATGACAAAGAAGAAAAGGAATCAGAGAAAACAATGCGTTGGTGCCAAGAAAAATATCATTTGTGTTGCCACAAGCTGGGCTTTTCCCTGAGCCTCTGGACACGCACCAAAAACGCCTGGTCGAGAACTTCTAAGGGAGTGTGAGTGAACTTTTATGGCCTGACAAGGTTTAAAATTTTGGACAATTGCATTGTCCCGAAGTTATGATGACGAAAACAAGTTTGCTCTCAAGCCTGCCAACGGCGGCAGAGCCTGATGGTTCACGAACTTTTGGCTTCTTCAAGATATTCATCTAGAAAGTTAAGGAAAAATACCGTCGACTGGCGGACAGACCAAAATGTTCGAAGAGAATAAAATATCCTCATGAATATCTTCCAGAAATTTGGCGAAGCCTGCGGCGTCGAGGTGGAGCGGACGCGTTAGACGCTTGATATACCCATTATATAATCATAAAGATTTTTATTCTGCAACAATAAGTGAACCTTCGGGGAATAATTAATCTATTTCAAATTTCAGAGCACTTCACGATATAAATAATTCAAAGGTTAGACTTAGTGAAAGATAGAAGACGAACTCGCAACGGAATAGTGTGAATAAATTTGGAGGAAGCATTGAGCTTAGCACAATTTTCTGTTAAATTCATTATAACAAACAAATATTTATAAGCCTAGGACACGGGAATATATGAATACAACTATTTTGACAGTTCATTATTTTATGATGTGTGGTCAGCATTATTTTAGAGCATGTTAAGTTGTACACTTCCTTTCTTGAATGCTCATGAAATAGAAGCTTAAAACTTGTCTGCCTGAAGAGATAAATATCCAGAGGGCAAGATAGATAGGGAAATCTTGTCCAAAATCTTGTCCAAAGAACAAAATACTAAGAGAAATCGTGTCCAAAATCTTGTCCAAAAGGTAAGATAGAAAGAGGAATCTTGTCGAAAAGGCAATATACATAGGAGAATCTTGTCCAAAATCTTGTTCAAATGGCAGGATGGTGCACTCATTCCAACGCTGTTAACAAACCACAACACTGATTAAGTCTTCATTCTTCTGGCGCTGGATTGGGACACTCTGCGCGAAGTTGGGGCAAGAAAAATTCACATAGGGAAACTTTAACGACCTCCCGCTACCCTTCCCTCGAGCAGCCACTAACACCGATTGAAACCGCAAATATTATGAAATCTTATATACATTGACGAAAAATTATTTTTGCCTCTACCGAAAATGCTTCGATCATGACCGCACGAGAGTATCATAATAATTGTCATCTATTTTTTAACACCTGCTCGTATATCCAAGCAATAATATAGAAAATAAAAGCAAAGAAAATTAGCACATAATTAAGCCTAATTCAAGTTAGCGCTGCAATGAAACTTCGGCCTATTTTCCTGTAGTAATTGATGATTAATGAGTTTATTTTACGTAACTGATTTATTGACTGTGGTCTTTTATATTCTTTAAATTTATTTATTCGGTTGAAA
Source organism: Hyalella azteca (assembly GCF_000764305.2). Lineage (NCBI taxonomy): Eukaryota > Metazoa > Arthropoda > Malacostraca > Amphipoda > Hyalellidae > Hyalella > Hyalella azteca. Next base: position 67,509 of record NW_025945555.1, read on the forward strand.
CTGTGTTTTTCAACGAATTACACCGATAAATAAATTGTCAACAAAATTTACGATACATAAATAGATAAAAATTTATCAACATATAGAGTAGAATTTATGCTTGTAATTTATTAATATTAGCATGGGAAGTATTATCTTTATCTCAGTAAGCCACCTCAGTAGCGTGGGCGGCAAACTATGTTTACCGGCTGAGGTCTGCGAAGAGTAACGTTCTAAATTGAAATGGGAGCATTTTTTAATGAAGTAACATCCTTCGCAGAAACAACCAGTCAAACATCACGCTTTGAACGTGGATGAGCTCATCCAAATCCTCTTTGCCGCGGTGGATGGCGCCCTTCAAGTGCCAAGATCAAGCAAAAAAAAACAGATTTTGGTTGATGCAAAGCCATGCAAGATGGAGGAGGACCTGTTGGGCGTTGGCGTCTGTCTTTTTAGAAAACTTTGCTGCGAGCTCAAATATTCATGGGGACTGGAGACCTGGTCGAGAAAATATCAGCTCCGTGCGAGGCACTGAGAGAAAAAACTCTCGGGTTATTTAAAGAGAAGTTTTTGGCACTAAGGTGACAAGGCGCTAATAAGGAATGCGGTCAATCATGGGTTATCCTTTTGACGCCTTCAGGCAATCCCGCTCACGATCGAAAACTCGAAGACTCTCAGCTAATTTTGTCCTAAAAATGATCAAATAGTTTATGGATATTGAAATATAGATGAGTTTATGGAGCCCATGCAGATTCGATCATACAGCAATACCACTGAGAAAGTCTGTAGCTGGTACATGGAAAATGTAAGTTATATAGAGTATATTAACGCATCGTTTGATGAACGAAGCTGAGGGAAGCTAATTTTTTATGTTTACATAAGAAAAGGAAACACATAAAACCAAACATTCTACGGGGAACTTGAAGAAAACCATTATAAAAGTTTTATTGATTAAGGAATTAAGAAATTTTTAACCACCAATAAGTGATACCAAAGCTGACAGTAGATCAGGCCATCGCAGATGTCATGTGTGATCGTCAGACACCCACGCGACCGGAGACGCGACCTTACCTAACCTAACCTAACCTAACCCAACCAACCAACCAGCGAAACTTTGCCCGTGACCCAACTTTCCAGAACACTGGGGCATGAACGTGGTTCGATGTATGTCTGAACAACAGGTTATGATATGTTTTAATAGCAGGTTATGACTTGTATCTGAACTGCAGGTCTTTACTTGCTGCTGAACTTCGTGGTTATCCATTTAACTGCCCATTTACAAACGTCCTTATTACGGTTATCATGTTATCAACTCAACAAAAGTCATTAAACTATACACGACGATTATCATGTCAACAGCTCAACAAACCCTTCTTCTTATGTCCACTTTCTGAGGACTTGGTTCTTCACCACTCGCCTCACATCTGGACAGGCAGCAGGGGTTGCGTCAGACAAATACAAACACAAGCTAAGCTTCTGGTTAAAGCAAGGGACTTGAATGCTATGTAATTGACGACAGGCTTCCATTGCGAGTTACCATCTTTGTCAACAGCCACCCCATGGACTGCCGTCCATTTGTCTTCAGCGGACTGCATGAATTTAAATCGTGATGGATAATCGCAAACCAATAATGGCTGGCCAAAACTTGCGCTAAATCAATAGCTGGTATTGAAAGGATTGCATTGAAAAATGCAGAGTTGGACGAGTATAGAAAAGTCACGAGTAAAGAAAAATTTACTTATCTGCCGAAGTGATGATAAGCATATTAATTAATGAAATAATTGTTCAAACGCCAAACAAAAAATTACACTCTCCTTTGAGTGTCACAGACGAGGAAAGAGTGAATTTAATAATAGTGTACATTAAAATAATTAATCTCGTAAGTAAACAGAAAATTATACAAGCGTTGGACATAGCGAATTATCTGTTAAATTATCAAACATTTAAAAGTCTCACCTAAGAACTATGAAATAAAATTTCCTGGTACTCGCGAAGAGCATCAGTTAATACTAGAACAGCTTTGCATACAAGAAGCGAGGTATTGATCACAGCACACAGCAGGCGGCTCTGCAGGAGTCTGCCACCTCTGATGGCGTCATTCATTTCATCTTCGGATTTTGCGCCTCGCGCCGTTGTCGTGCGCCACTCAGCGGTATCGGCAAAGCGTCGCTCCCGCCGCGGGGGATGACGGGCGGCGCTGCTCCATCATTCAGGCTTAAAGCTCGCCACCGCCGCCGACCACTGCACCGTATGCCACTGCACCCATTGCGACCACTGCACCGCACTGCACTGCATGCCATTGCGACCACTGCACCGCACTGCACTGCATGCCACTGCGACCACTGCACCGCACTGCACTGCATGCCACTGCGACCACTGCACCGCACTGAACTGCATGCCACTGCGACCACTGCACCGCACTGAACTGCATGTCATATAGCGACCACTGCGCACTGCGCAGTTTGTGGCTCTCGCTCCCTTAGCGTAAATAACAGCCAGACCCCCAAAAATATATTGTATGAATTAAGTAAAACTTCATGTGATAATGTTATCTTATAAATTTTATTATATGATCTCTTAGGAACAATCATTTCAGGTATGGCATTTTCTACATTCTGGTCGCAATGTTAAATATGCAAGGATATCAACTTCGGAAATTTAATAAACAATTGCTTCGAACTTTGTTACAAATTTTGCCAACTCAGATAACCTATAGCTTCTTCCAACATCCATGTTGCTGAAATAGACGGGAAGTTAAACTAGAAAAAGCATAGAATCATAATTCCGAATTTATCGGAAGGTTCTATGAATCATCTTCAGTATGTGAATCAGCTTCGTACATAATTGGCACCTGCTCAGCAGAGGCTTGGAAATGTAGTAGCACACTTGAACCGTCCAGCTCTTACATAGTCAAGTAGATATTTCCTCAAATCTGTATACCTGTAGGTATTTTTACATATAATTCAGATAGGTAATCTCCACTGTCCTCGTAAAATAAATCAACTCATTTACAGTTCAACATGATCTCATTTTTAGCGCATTTTCTCATTTATGAAAAAATGCACTATTGCGCTTGCCATGTCCGTCTGTCTGTCTGTCCGTCTGTCCATCCGTCCGTGACCTCAAGTTTTCGTCGACGAGAAAATGCGTTCTCTGTCACTCACTGCAGTAAGTACTGAGTTATATTTTTTAAATTATGTAACGAAATGTCACTCATGTTGAATAAAAATTAGAAGACGCATTACAAGCATGACTCTGAGCCATTTGCTCGAGACCTCTTCGCTCCAGACACAATACCAGTTCAGTAAGAAGCCTCATGCCCCCGTGCAATTCTTGTACTGGAACGAGCGTTGCGAAATCGAGGTTTGCATTGAACTCACGCGCAGCAGAGCTCCTCGTCGGTCGTTAGTGAACGCTTCCGGGCTGCTTCCTGCCCCGAGTCTCTATCGCCTCGGCCTGCTTCTCTAAAAAAAATTGTTACTGACACTTCGGTGGTTACAAAACGGCTAGCGTAATTGTTTATTGATATTTATTCAGAAACAGTAGCATGCAAGACAATATAATAGAAAGGAACACGAAATAAAATAGTAAAAGCTTTCGAGTGCATTAACCCAATTCAAATGATTATACGATAATGATAAGAAACGACAGAAATTTTATAAAAATAAACATCTCCACTACAATAACCTCAAGAAAACTGATAATAGCATGTCACTAGAAGCAAGTATATCTAAGGCAAAAGCAGCATTACACTGGAACTAAGAGGTAATTGAAAACAGTATGTCAAATTGATATTATTCGTACATGATAATCGAAATCAAATTAATATTGGGCAAGAATGAAATCGCGGAATTTGTATTTTAAAAGGAATTTAGGACAGCATTTTTTAAAATCATCAGGCAATTAATTAAAATATTTTAGACAATTAAAAACTGGGTCGTTTTATTCAATATCTAACCGAAGTGGGGGTTAGTTAAAGCGTATGCCCCTGGTATTATGGGTATGTTGAGGATCAAGAGAGGCGAACGCAGCTTCAAAAAAGACGATTATCATGGAAAAGTGCCTTATTCATGAATTTTAAAAACTGAAATTTGTACATATCGTCAAGTTTTGATATTACACTGCCTATATATAATACATTAATTATTAGTAATCAATGCGATATTTTTGTCATCATCTTACCCGAAATATTGTACGAAACGATTTATTAATGACGGTGATGATCCGTTTCTTTTCCCCACCCCAGATTACCATCGTGTTTCATAGTTTTGATGAAGACAATGAATAGAAAAGCGTTCTTAATGATGGAATAGGTAAAGCACTTGATAGAACACGCAAAACTCCGTGGTCTTTTCTCAGCCCCTGACAGACGTAGTTAATGTGTTTGTTAAAGGAAATATTATTGCCGATTATTAAACCAAAATATCTAAAATCATCGACCCATTCTAAAATTGTCCGATTAAAGGTGATGACAGGTTAAAAGGAAATGGGTCTGAGGTAAAAAGCATCAACTTGGTCTTATCTGTGTGAACCAATAGCTTGTTTTTAAAAGCCATCTTGACAAATCCACCGCCAGCTCCGAAATTTAATCACACGAAATTTTAATCAACTTCGCGAAACATGGAAAACGGCATCGTCGACAAAAAGCTTGCAGTTCACGTTAAGATGAAGCGATATAATTGATAAAAGTATTAAATAATAAAGGCCCAAGTACAGAGCCCTGCGATGCACCTATATTGATGGGTCCTATAGGGGAATTGAACTCGTTCAGTGCGACAAACTGTTCTCTATTCGCTAGGTAAGACTGGATAAGTAAAAGTAAAGACCCTCTAATGCCATACCGGTGGAGCTAATACTCAAGATAATTTGGTGATTTACACAATCAGAAGCCTTTTGTAGGTCTAGAAAAAGAGCAACACAGTAAGCTTTGGAATGATACGTCTTATAATTATATGAAGGAGGTCTTGAAGAAGATAAAATATAGCCATTGTCGTATTAGTACCTCTACGAAAACCAAACTGATTATCTGATATTATTGAAAATTAGTCGAAAAAATTTGTTAGTCTGGAATGGAGAATTGAAAAAAAAATCTTATTACGAAAAGGCAAGGTTGATATTGGACAATTATTTCAGACTTTACAGGGGTCACCAGATTTAAAAATGCGTATAACACGAGCACGTTTCAACGAATCAGGATACACGTGCACCATGCAGTGGACATGCATGGGTTAAAAATTAAAGCTAAAACTGGAGCTATGCAGTGTCAGCTACAAGAGACAATATTCTGTGCTGAATTTCATCGATCTGCTGTCGCTTGCCCTGGCACAATCGCAAGATATTTTTTATTTCAATTTCTAAATTTTTGAAAAGGTAGCAAGATGCCTCACAGAAAGGAATTTCATGTGCCATATCATTGTTCATAGGTCAAATAGGTAGTTGGTATAATGCTATCAACAACGGAGATGAAATAATTATTGAATTCGGCTGCTGCGTCAGTAGCAGAAATTAGCTTGTTCTTAAAGACAATTCAATTAGTTGGTTCGCAACACTTTTTATAAACAAGGTGTTTACATTTTTCCTTGGATCATCATTCGAAATCGTCAAACGCGTCTGAAGTTAAGCACGATATTTGCATGAAATCATTTATATGTACAAATTAACTGAAAGGCTTCAGCAGCTTACCGTTCCGAGAATGGCTTCAGCAACTTCTATATTGTGTGTTTAAAGTTTAAGTATTTACAAGTTAAGACACACTACATTAAATGGTTATTTTTCACTTTGAAATAGAAACAACTTACGGATCGTTGACGTAATGCTTCCGCAATGCAAAGTTATTAATTTTTTTCAAACTTAGCCCCAATAATTAAGAAGCAATAAATTCCGTAGTTAGATGAAGCTCTTATCTAATAATAGTGATTGTTGAACTGATTTACTCTTCCCTAAATTTCTCACACTCAATAGATAATTAACAAGATTATATTTCCATTTGTTTCAGTTACGCTGCAAACTCTCTTTTAAATTATCTACGACGCAATAATCATTACTGAGTAATGCGACTATCGATAATAAATCATATTTCCTAAATTTAAATAATTTTCACTAGTCTACTGTATCTAATCATTTCAAAGCGTCTGATGGAAGAAGCATAAGGCATTACATAAGACAGTTTAAAATAATTATCTAGACTAGTGAAAAACATTCAATTTGAGTAAATATAATCTTATTGTCTACAGTTGTTGACAATAAGAAAGTTGATTATTAAATGATTACATGATTATAAAGTTGATTATTAAATGATTATTGCTTTTCCTCCAAACTCAGTCCCCAAACAATTTAGTGTAGGCTATGACAGGCACTGGCCTCAAGGCTCACAGTTTTGCCTGCTCGTTTGATCCCTGCAGTTCGCTGGAATCGCCCTCGTTTAATTGAGTTATTTACTGTCTTTTGGTGGTTCCCTACATTAATAAGCACGCACCACCGGTCAATGAAGCGTAAACAATAATGCTGTCAAATTACATTCCCACGTTTCTGAACCAACTGCTTCCAGGATATTTTAAATTGATTCAAGATCAATAATATCAAATAATAAAAAGTTCTGGGAGTCAAAAAATAAAAACTTTGTAGTGCCCTCATTTTTATATTCTTACGCAGAAACTAAACACAGTAGACAAATAAAAGACAAAACTAATGCTAATTAACGACAAATTAATGACAGAGGGAAAACAAATGAAAACAAATGAATTCAAATGAATTACCCAGAGAAAACCAACGAATGACTCATGGAAGGCAAATAAATGGTGAATGAAAGACCAAGGCTAAGCAAATGAAACAAAAATGAAAGACGAATGAGAAGCTATGAAACATAAGTGAAGAACGAAGGGAAAACAAACGAAATTTGAGTAAATACACATGAATGAGCAAAGTTATATAAACGAAAAATGAAGCGAAAATAAAATCAAAGACAAATGAATGACGTATAAATGATAAATGAAAGACAGATAAATGAAAAATGAATGACAAATAAATGAAAGGAAAATAAATATAAATTAGAAACAAATGAGAGGCAAAGGAAAGACTTGTGAAAGTAAAACGAAAGACGAAGAAAGGACAATTTAAAGATAAATGAAAGACAACTAGAAAAGCAAATGAAATTAAATAGGAGATCTGAAAATTTTAACAAAAATAAGGAACAAATACGTGTCAACTAGAAAACAAATGAAAGACTAGCAAAAGGCGAATTGAAAACAAACAAAGGAAATTCAAAAGAAAGATAAATGAAAGACAAATGCAGAATGAGTGAAAGACAAAGAAAATACGAATCCAGACAAAGAGTTTTTGCTTCGCAATCTGTGAGTAAGAAAAGAGCTCAGACATTTTCCCGTGCAGCCATTTTTTGAAGAACAAAAGTTCCCCAAACTAGGTTGCTGCCCCGAAACTTTCACTCCTAAATCATGCTCAATGTTGAGCTGTGACCTGCAGTTGGGTATTAGAGATGCCATTGTTGATGAGCCAACCTTCGCAGAGATACTCGTACCTTGTGGCACACGGAAACAAGACACGTAAAGCTCTCCAATTAAAAAACACTTAAATCCACTTAAAGCTCGCCACAATTATTAACTTACTTATGATCAGTAAACCTCGCGGTAAAGGGGTTCAAAAAAATTTGTAAATTCTGACGAGGTCAAAATAAGTAGGTATTGCAGAAAGAAAAGATAGTGCTTAGACTACTGTAAAGCTAGTCTAAGCTAGGCATACTATTCTAGTATGCCTATAGGCATACTATTGCAGTGTAGGCATACTATTCTAATGTTATCTCCCTACAATTAAAAAACAAGAGTAGATCTTTGTTTTCACACTGTACCTGCAATGCCCCGGCCGGCTGATCGAGCTTAATTAATAAATTGTACAAAAATCATAGTGTTTACATAGTTCCCAATTCTACACCCTGACATACCACTAACTTCACTCAACTCCACATCCACCTAACAGGTGAGGGTAGAGGCAAGTTTAAACATAAATAATTGATCAAGAAACAAACTGAAATCAAATAATATTAATGATGTCATCCTGTTAGGTATTTTTCTGGATACTGCGATGACCCGTTGAATTTATTCACCACGACGGCAGGTAATAAAAGAATATTTACAAATGAATCGAATGAAAACTTCTATCTCCATAGAGTCAAAAAAATATTGAATGCCACGTTGAGAATGTAATTGTTAAAACTACTCATCTTCTAACGTTCTACCCGACTTCTAACTGCAATGAATAACGAAATAAAGAGAATATATTCATTGAGTTTACATTAGCCAGAAAGGAATCTCCCTGCCCAGAAATCGCAGCCAATCTTCGCCTGCACCTCCTGCGAATGCGGGTAGCACCGCGGAGCGACGTCTCGAGCAGCGGCGTACGCAGCAATGAGCGCGCCCACAACGACGTCTCACGCGCCATATTTCCGACACTATGTTGATTGGGTGTCGCCGCATGGCTGCTTTTATTCTCCCTCGGAATTATAAAGCCTCGGGAAACCTCAGCAGCCCTTTCAAGTTCCCCACGCCTTCCCTAGAAATCTATGGAAATTTTTAGGGCGATGTAGCCATGAAGCTGAAATTGGGGTTACTGCCGCAGCCGTTAACCTAGAGCGGCAGCTCAATGTCGCGACGCAATATGAGCTTCGGATTGAAATTTTACTGGGCCTAGTCGACCAGCCCAAGTCTTGTCACTTCTTGGAACGAAACAAGAAATATTGCTCATCATGATTTTCTGAACCTCCTGAAGATAACGGTTTTTATAACCTGAAGAAAGGAAATTGTTAAATTGTACTTTTTGCAGTGGGTTCTATTTTAAATTTCATTTATGCCGCTATGATGAAGTAATTATAATAATACTTCCATGATTGACTTTGTGTGTAAATGTGCATAGCAATTAATTTTTATTATAATAATACAATGGGTCTGGCACCATTAGGCACAATCGTTAAGCAAGATAATATTATGCGCCTAGATATTCTTAAAAGAATATTTAGAGAATGCGATCTCAATCTATTCTAAGATAAACGCCGTATCCAATTGAACACAGTAAGTGGCTTACTAACGATTACCTTATCAGTTTGATCATGCAATAACAGGTCGCTGCTTCCTCTGCTTTCGGAAAGTTCAAAAACAATAGCAGGAATGTCTAGGAATATTCAGTGCGCATTAAATTAGACAATCCCTACGCTTTAAACTCGAAATTTGTTTATTTAGGTATATAAGCAGCCATACTTGAGCGGCTTGGGTTTTGAGTGGATACATTGCAAAACAGTAATCGTAAAATGATTTTCAATTGCAGCGTTACGATAATTATGGCGGGATAAGGAGCCAAATGATTTTCAATTAAAGCTTAGCAATAATTATAACGAGATATGGTGTTCATTTCGCACTGACAGTTAAGCTAACCGTATTTCTTTCCACCTTCATGACCAGTTGATTTAGCCCACCACCAATTAAAACCGATTTTCAGCGGTGACACCAAATTCTATCCTGAGGTTGAGGTACACTGTCCATACACAATGTAATATCAGTGAATTCTAGATTGCAGGACTGCAATCTAGAATTCATTTTATGTTATTTAATTCATTTTATCTGTCGTGACGTCCCTAAAACAACAAAAAAATTAATTATACGAGTGGTTAAAGTTGAGCATGATTTTAAGATGAAAGTTTGAGGATGGAATCCAAATTCCGAGAAGTTGTGCAGTTCAAATAAACTCATTGTAGCCGTTAACCCAAGGAATGATTTTTCAAAGGTAGAAAAGGCCGTTTAAATCTTTGTCATTAGTAGTTAGCCTTTTCTATTTTATTCACATGGTGAGCGCGCAACAGTATTTTTTATGTTTACTTCTCAAACTTTCTGTCATATTGTGTTATATTTCATTACATTTTGCCAATCCCCGATCAAACACTCAAGATTAAAAGGAATTTGTCAGTCTAACTTCTTGCGCAACTGAGACAGGAATTTTTTTAATAAAAATGTGTATTGGGCCAAAAAGTTGAGAAGCCTCTCATTTAAGGGCAGTTGAGCTGTCGTATAATTGTGGCTTGTAAATTTTAAGGTAACAACGTTATATGTGATGTTATTTAACTTATGCCGCCTACTTTGAGGAAGTTAACTGAAAAAAAAAATTGAAGGAACCAAATACAGCAGTGAATTATGAAGTCGCTAGAATTCAGAGACAACTTTCACTATTTATAAACGAAGTCTTTTCTAAAAATAGACCAAGGTATTATAACAAACAAAATAACTGGTTCAAACTTACTTCACTGTTACGTCGGGGCTAGATCAGTGTCAATTGAACACTGATATAGCTTATTACACCGAATTACAATTATTACAATTAGACACTAGATTCGACAAAATCTCACAACAACAGCGTAAACAAATGTCGCTATAAGCAAATGCCATAAATTTTCCTTGGAACAGAACATTTCGTGTTTCACACGGGACATACCCTCATATATTCTTGGTGATGATATAAGCTATTAGGTTTTCTTTCTATGATTTTTTAAGAATCTCCTAAAATGAAGTTCATATATGCTGTAAGTTTTCCTCACTATAACTTTTGATGAAGCACCGAAATAAAATTCAAATAAGCTACTATAATTCCTCGCTATAACTTTTTATGTAGCACCAGACATAGAGTTGAAATTAACTCTTAGATTTGCTCTAAAAGCAGTTTTAAGAAACGGCTGATATGCAGTCCATTTAATTTGCAATATTTTCTCATTAGCTTTTTTTGAAGCGCCTGAAGTTCAGTTCATATGAACTCCTATATTTCCTCACAATAACTTTTTATGAAACGACTGAAATAAAGGCGTGGTTTGGTCAAAGTGAGATTGAGTTGCCTACTACCAAGCGGCATGCCAGGTTAATTGAGTTAAATGTCTCGATATGAACAGAGCAATGCGGAGTTAGCTGGCGTACCGAGCTTATGCTTCCCAGCGCTCCACTTAACCTCAAACTCGGACAAACTCGAACAGAATGATGCTTGCAGCTCAAAGTTCATCATTCCAAGCAGCGAATTGAGGCAACGATTCAAGTGAGCGATTCCAAGGAGCCAAGCACTTGTTGAAGATTCCATGTCGTTCCCTAGAGATGAGAGGCTGCAGCGCTCTAGACCCTCTAGCTCGTCGATAGGAATCGAATGAACGGATCTGGGATGCGCACTTCAGGAATCGAACAGGAGAAGACGATAGCGTCTATCTGACAGCAAAGCAAGACATGCGATCCCATACGAAAATTTGCGTCGAAACTACGTTGACCAATAGAAATCGGCGAGTATTAAATATTACTTACCGTAATTCGCCTGGTGGTATCACGCTCGTTCAGTTCTTGTTCAAAATTAAAGATGGCTTGGGGTGTCCGCTGAATAATGGATGGGCGCCCAGAATTATAACACTGCTATTTATCAGAAGGCGGAATTCCTTTCAGACGCCGTAATTTTAGAGTTATTTTTCGAAGCTCTGAGTCTTGGCAACAACACGCAAGCGGAACGCGTACCAATCAAATCCTTGAACAAATAAAGACCATTTTCGCTATTTTTACACATCAAAATAATAAACTTTTGCGCGTTCTAAAGTAAATTTCCCAAATTCCAATGATTTAATAGTTGATTTTTTTGGAACCATGAAAACTCATCGACCTACACCAGCCATGGCTACATTAGCCATTATTGACCTCATATTTATTAGGTTGTTGTTCATCAGCGATTAATTAATTTGATCTGATGACAACAGTTTCCGTGCAACTAATAGATGCAAGGGGCTATTCGTGCGACCGCATTAAACTATTAAACTTTGGTTTTGATTAACGCACAGAATACGAATCGAGTCACTTGATGGATTCTATTTAAAAAAACTTTGCGTTCTAAAAGTGGCTTCAAATGAATCCCGCAGACTGAATCACGGACTTGTGAATTGGTAACTAATAACGTTTATACAGACGGTTAGGAATACTATCAGAAAATCGCACATCACAGTTGAAAGAATGTGTATGTTAAAAGCTTTACCGCCAGCATAACTGGGAAGATTTGATGCAAATGCTTCTTTTGCCACGCATAGCTACGACTTATGAAGCAGAAATCGCATACGTAAGTGTTAACAATCAATAATATTTTATCTAATGAATATGAATAAAACAGCAGGATTCGTGGCAACCTTGATAGGAATCACACGTGGAGCAATAGATTGATTATACCCGGGGATAAAACATGTAGAACGTGTAGGAAATGAATGGCATTCAGAAGTTTGATCTCTGAGAAAGTTTTCATATTGACCACCAGGCAAGTTTGAAACGTAACTCTGTAGTCTGAACCTCTATAAGGCCGTCTTTATTGCCCAACTTTAAATTCGCAAATATTCGAATGTTTAGTCCGTTGGTTTCAACAAAAATAACAACAAAAGAAGTGCGCGGTACAGCGGAGGCTGTAACTTTAACTTGCAGGTGTACAGAATCCTGAATGGAATTTAAGCGTACTGAAAATAACTTAATCTCCATAATTCCCATACAATTCTCGGTGTTGGAAATTTCCTAATTTCTTATATAGTAGAACTTTGGAGTTCTTTTTCTCCATACCTATTGATGGGTATGGGCTTATAAATAATGTAGTAGGAATTGTATACGTTGAAGGTGAACAGACAGATTGATTTTCTTGGACGCGTTTCGGTAGTCCGTATTTAACGCCATACATTCTTTACTTTATTTTTGTTAGAGTGATCAGTCTTAGTTTTCGTTATGTTTATTTGCATTTAAGTACATGTTCGCTCCTACTTTAATTATGAGTCAGACACCGACTTAATCTTGGGCGTTGCCCTTACCGCGTTATAACTAACTTGGCCTCAGGCTTATTAACTTTAATTGAATACCTCAATATATATTCCTACCTTAATAAGAAGAACAGAGTTCTTCTTCGAGGTAATATTCATTTCTTACTTCGGAGTCTGCCTTTCCTTGTGCTTTCATATTTTCCGCCGATATTTGGCCTCTTAATTGCCTCTTAAAATTATATGTATACAGCTGGTCGCAAAAGATTTTAAGGTAGCTTTAAAATGTGCAATTAATTGACGTAACACATTGAAATACAATATTATGTTCTTCAAACTTGAAACTCGATTTAGATTTGCTACAGTCTACCTTTTTTCCCTTATAATAACTGTTTTTCTGGAGGGTGCCGTCTGAATCTTTGTGGCTTGCGGACGAGACTTCTTAATTATTTGTTAGTATCTTTTTGTTTGGGGTGTTTTTTTCTGATAAATTCCTTGTCTATACACGATTGTATCCATATTGTCGAAGCTTGAAATCTTATTATAACCATATTATTCGAACTTTTCCATTGCTGGCCGCTGTAGAACTCTGTTAATTTCTTTTTACAGTAATGTTAGGCCAGGTATTCGTCTGATCTGACGAAGCTGTACTGTTCTAAAAGCTACCTGTATTGCTCACGATTTGTATATACGAGAACGCTTGCTCGAACTCTTCTCTCAAGTCTACTTGATCTGAGACGTATAGTACGCGAATAGAAGCTTAAATTGTATATCTTTATTTAAAGCCTAACATCAGTTGTTTATGGTGTATGGATGTTTTTTTTCAGTTGTATAGCATGAAAAGTTTCAGCCCACTGCGTCTTATACTGACGAAGCCAGTTTGCAATTAAAGATCAGTATAAAATTTGTCAGGAAATTCATCAGTGAATTGTAGTAATAATGCGCCTTGCATGAGCTTTTGCTACAGCAGAAAAATATATTATAGAATCATTTAATTGCTCGAATCTCAAATTAACTAATAAATTAAAATAAAAACGTTATGATAATAATCACATGACATTTTCCAGCGGAAAAATTACGAAATTTATTAAAAAATTTAAATTTTGCATTAAATTTTTGATAAGAAGTCTATATTTAAAGTTTCGTGTCTATGAAAATAATGAAAAAATTACAATCCTCTAAGATAACGCTCCTGAAAATCGTTCGCATCTTTCACGTTCACGAGCTCAATGAGATCCTGTTTCATATTCCAGCGTAAAAAAATCTCGTTATGAAAAGCTCACCGTATTTTTCACGACTGCCGGGAATAGACTTTTACGAAAATAATTTTTGTTTAATTTGTTCGTTGCGATATGACAACTGAAAGACAGCTCGGCAAAATTCGCCTGATTAACTGTCATGCAGAGGCCAGTCGAGCACGGCTTTGAAGGGAGGCTGGTCATAACAGCGCCTCGTGCAGCCCTGACTTTAAATAAATATTTTTCCAGTTATTTGGCACGGACCACATCAGATTTTTATCGATCATACCACAATTGTTCAATACCAATCTTCTAAAAACAGGTATTATTTCAGTAAATTAGATAAGATTTTTAGCCCCTGTAAATTCTGTTCCAAAGTTTGACATCTACAAATGCTGCTTCAACTTTGGCAAGTTTAGAAATTGAACTTCTTATTACCATCCCTATAGGAAAAAGCTCGGGAAACTTGTTTAAAGTAGCTCGGGAATTCCACAGTTCGCTAAAATTCACTAACAAGTGTGCCAAAAAAAATTTACTTTGCGAGAAATTCTTTCCAGGAGCGAGACTTGAATGTTTTTCCGGCACGTTGCGTCCATACAGTTTTCTGGAACACAAGGCCATTCACTCGCCACTGAGTTCTCGCAAGAGCCAGAATTGCGCGTAGAATCGCCTAATTAGATTGTTTTCTTCGTAATGGAATCGCAGAGTCTTCATTATAGTCGAGAATGGCGTTAAGTGCGTACCTTATTAACATATTTGCAAATGTCAGCGAGCAAGTTAACAGACTCGCGCGATCGTGACAGGTGAAAATCCATTGAACTGACAGCTGCTGCATCCTCGATTGTTCGGGAAATTCTTCTTTGTCTAGGAAGACGAATTTCTTGTGCTGTTATTTCTATCACAAAGATTATAGCGTTATAATAGGCTCCTAAAATTTACCGTCTCTGATGATTAGTCGTCATTTGAAAACAGCTTCAGAAATTTATATTGGACATGGGGCCAAGTTGAATAAAATTCAACTTTTGGCTCAGACGCCAAATTAGTGTAGTTGAGCAACGCTCTATGATCAAGTAGACACGGTTATTCGCCTCAACATGTTGGTTCGAACTTAATTATATGCTCTTGTTATCGAACTAATTTCATACTCTTATTCTAGAATTAATCTTAGACCTCAGCTGGAAAATACGGAGAATGCCTCGGCATGTCTCGTAATGTAGAAATAAAGATCTATAAATCTCAAAACGTCAAAGAATTTTGAATTAGAATAATACTCGTAGTTGTGGACGACATAAATAATTCTTATCGAGATTAGTAATAGTGACTAACATGAACATTTGTAGAAATAATGCGAGTGTCAAAGTAATGCATTTGTGAGTGAGATAATGATTTGTGAGTGAGATGCGTATTTCTTATTGAGATTCGTATATGTGATTGAGATGATTTGTGAGTAAGATTAGAATTTGTGAGTGAGATTCGTATATGTGAGTGAGACGAGGATTTGTGAGTGAGATTAGTACTTAAGAGTGAGATTAGTATTTGTGAGTGAAATTCGTAATTTTGAGTGAAATTTGTGACACAAGTTACGGCCCCATAGAATAGTTCATTTAAGAGGAATTAATTTTAAGATCCGTCAGCTAAGCAAAAATTATGAAAATTTTAATTGGGCTCCCGAAATAAGCCATTAAGCCCAATTTTAAGCCATCATGTTTTAAGACTTCATCAATTTTGAAGGTAAACAATTAAAACCCGGAGCCATTGTAAGCCGTTCGGCCAGCCGGATTAGCGACTTCACGCCCACATGCAAGAGTCCTGAAACTTGAAAGCGCGTAGTCGCCGCTGGGTAAAATTAAAGTCATTTTTTGACAGCCAATGAACGGACGGTGAGGAAGCCATTGAGAACTCAATAGGGGAGCACTCTGGTGAAGGCATTTTGGCCTGGTATAATATGGTTGACAGGCTAAGATTACGGCCACATATATAACACTAGTTATAAAATATTTACGGAAACCTAAAATAAATTATACTTTATTTTTACCCGCGAAAAGTTGTGCGATTGCAATAACAAAGTGAGATGCACTGCTGCAAAGGGCAAAATAAATAAACAAACATTTTGAGGCTCGTTACAAAATTTACGTTTAATTTCTAACGTTTATTTTCGTCCCAGCACGTTACGGAACGCGGAGTGATATTTTACGGACGATGCTTGCTTTGTCGATGTTATTATCGTGGACAGGAATTGCGAGATTCAGCAAGTCATGACACAACAACAATCTTCTCTCTCTTTCGTACTTCGGCGCTATACTTTCTAAAGTGCACAAAAATGAGAAATATTGCCAGCAAAGATATTTTCTTGCAACGAAGCTCATATGTCAGCGTGTGTGAACGCTGTAAAATCTCACGTGAAAAAAATTTAGGTGATTGCCTATACCGATCGAGATGTGAATGCAAATCTGAAGCAAGTGGCTAACTCCCCAGGTTTTCATTGCTTCAACTTCTGGGTTATTGCTCCTTAAATCCGTGGGCCGTAGAAAACAGGCGATCAAAACAGCCATTAGTTTGTGCCTGCTCTAAATTTCCGTCAAATAACATATCTGCCTTCGTATTTAACATGCATGAGGAAAGTGCAAGAAAGTGTGAATCGTTTTTGAAGCAACACTGAATAAAACTGACAGAGGGAAAATGAAAGATATTTAGTCGTAAGGTCATTTCTATTTACTCGAGTCATATGTATATTATTTCTACTTGTACATAGTTGTATTGATATCAATTTTGGCCATGGGTATATTATTATCAACTTTTTCATTGATGCTTTGAATCTACTTTAGTCACAGTGGCCTCTTCTTGAAGTATAGGTGTATTGATATTAACTTTAGTCACAGGTGTACTTATATCTAGTTTATTTATAGGTGTCGTTAAATGAATTGTGATCAAAGGTGATATCCACATCTAGTTTAGTTTGCGGTGCAATTAAATAACTTTAATCGTAGGTGGATTTACATATATTTCGATCATAGGTACAGTTGTAGACTTCTATAACTTCAGTTATAGAAGCAATTAAATTACGCAATTTCTAGGCAAAACAGAAAAACTCAAAATTTTCAAATTTTAGCTAGGTCGGTCCCCTTAAAGAAATTTATATCTACTTCAGTTAAAGGGGCATCATATATCTACTTTATTTTTAGGTTATTTATATCTACTTTAGGTTTATGGGATTTATACCTACTTCTATTATAGGCTCATTTACATCTGTTTTATGTTTAGGTGATTTAAACCTACTCAAGTGAAAGGTATATATTAATTTCAACTTTAATCATGATTGCGTTGATATCTACTTTAACTACTATTTGCATTTAATATTTTCTCTCATATCTACTATTCGTAATCGCACGCAATATTTATTTGGTACAATTAAAAATTGTATTCGTGTGTTTGAATTTATAATCCCGCATCAATATTTGTGCAACTTAACCATTATTATATCAAAATCTCGACCTGCTGTAATGAGAGGAACTACAAGAATTGCGTGGTTAACAACTCTAATATATTAAATGGTACTGGCGGACTGCATATGCTCCATTTTGGATACTGCAAGTTATTTCTTGATGGCAAATTAATATATTCCTGCAATTGCTATTTTTTACGCCAAAAGATTATGTTTGAAACACAGTTCATTTTCTTCGTGGAGTCCATTTATTAGGCTGGATCATTTATAATTTTATTCTGGCACAAAAATGACTCACATGTGGTGAAATTTTTTTTATGATTCTTAGAATTTATTGTCATTTAAATAATATGTTTCATTGCGCGTTATATTTGCAGCTCGTTAGTGCGGTTGAACAGCTATTTGCAGCTTCAAAATTCGAGCCCCAGTGCGAGCCTTAAAAATTCGCAGAGGATCCTTTGTGGAGAGAACTTCTCTTGCCAAAAAATGTCTGGAAAGTTATTCACCGACGAAAACGCAGATCAGCAATCGAACATTTTACGTTGATTTTTATATGTTCTGTCTCCGCTGAAATTCATAATCCACAGTGAAATAAATATGAGAGAAAGTGCTTCGTCTCTCCGCTCACCGAAGAAGTGAGGAGGCAATCTTGGTAAGTTGAGCGCACTCCAACGCAGCTGAGGAGCAAATTCTTGCGGACTGTAAAGTTCAGAAAAATATATCTTTTATTTTCATTGGAAGAGGATGTAATGGGCCGTTAAAAAGACCGTAAAGGCCCTCAAAACAGCGCCGTTTGTCCGACCTCCGCCCAGCGCAGGTATGAGCGAGTACTTCCGGAGCGCCTTCCTCAAATTAGTGCCGAGCCTAGAAAATGACTTGAAATGTTCTTATTGATTTCCTGACACAGAAACACAAAAATTTATTTTAAATTTAAATTCAATTGTACTTGAAGTGTTCGTATATTAAACATAAATTAAAATTCACTTCATTTTCCAAATTCAAATGACATCATATTTTCCCTTAAAATAACGACTAGATGACACATTGATATTATTCAACTCCAACAGTAAAACGAAATATTTCTTTCTAACAGCTATTGATTCAATTGATTTACAACATCCCTCACACCATTTATTTCTAACTGCAGTGCTGCATCGGTAATGCTCGCTCAGGTCATTCCGTGCGAATTCTAATGCTCGCTGCATTAGAATTTCCTCATGCAGACCTACGACCTATTCAGATTCCCATTCGACAACTAAAGCGACAACAAAGGCGTAATGCACTCATAATGTAGTTAATGGGTGCATTAAAATCTCTTTTAAAAGTGCAGAGAAACCCATAGATTTGTACAGAAACCTTAAACAGGTGCGATACCAGCTACACGCCGATTTTGATCAAGAGACTTGCAGAATTTACTTACAGTGAATTGACTTGCTCCTGCCAGCAGCGCGACCCGTTTATAATAACTGCCAGCTGCGCAGTTATCATTACACCTGTCAGCTGCACAATGTGAGCGTAGAACCTGCCAGCTGCGCGATGCGATTATAACACCTGCCAGCTGCGCGATGTGATCGCAGTATCAGGCAAAAGACAGGGGCCTGGTCTACAGGGGCTTTGTTTTTGTCATGTATTAAAATTAAAGACGACCTCTACTGTTAAACTATTGCTGGTTCTGAAACGCGCTGGTGCTACTGAAACATGATGGATTAGGAAATAATTGACACGAGATACAAGATTTGCAGTAGACTTCAGTAGAATGATTGGTATACAAGTTGACGTTGCAACGTAGAATGTAGTCTACACCTAAGAACGTCTGATTATTGTAGCTAGTTATTTGGGTATGGATGTTTCGCATATTTCTACAACTGTAGAAATATGCGAAAGAAATTTTGCTACCGTAACCTGTTCTCAGGCTCGACTGCTGCCGTGCACTTTCCCTGCGCGGTAATCCGTATCGTCGCCGGTGCAGGGCATCGCAACGTTAATTTGCCTTTCACTTGAGACTTTGGTCCCGAATTGGCATTGCTGTAAAATTTTCTCGTCGCAGGTAGTCAAAAACGTATGCGTATTTTCCATTTTATTCAACGAACCATAACATAACATAACATAGTGATGTCGGCGCTGAAGAGTAGGCCTGCCTACTTTTACGTAAATTTTTTTTCCATAAATGATCTCTGCAAACAAATTACGTAATATGAAATACGCAAAATATTGAATGATACTACACTCGGTACGTCAATATTTCATTAAAAAATACGCAAGATAAGGCAGTTTTTTACTAAACTGTTTGGGAACCTTGCTGTTCCATAAGTCGCATGCCATAAAAAAAGAAAATAATTTTAGATTCACATAGGCCTGCCTACTTCTACGTACATTTTTGTTCAATAATTAGTATTAAACACGATCTTCCAAAACGATGTGGCTGCAAGAATAGTGGGTTTGCGAAAAAAATTCTTTCCACTATGCTCCATGAAAGGCTGGAACAGGTTCCCCATTTGACCCGTCAACAGGTCGTAAAAAATCATAATGAAAATTTTTCGGTAGTTTATCTCGATGATTCCTATGCAATTGAGTACGGTAATTGTATAAATTATGAATTCACTTACATTGCATAGATCACTCTCGCGTGTTTTGTAGGTACAGGTTCGGATGAAGATCTTGCCGTACATGGCGAGTATGTCTAAATATACAAAAGTCCTCAGAAAGCCAAAAGCGACAGCATGAATGCACAACAATCTGTGTCTTTATTGACACAAATTGCACAAATTAGCATCAAATTGACATTGATAAAAAATAATAAGTCTTGTCCAAAATAAGTGAGAAGAATTTTTTCAAGCTCAATCACTTTCAAGTCATTGAGCCTAACGCATCAAATTGATCATTTATGGACAGCAATCATCAGCTCTGTCATAATCCACTTAAATGCTAGCGTAATCCCAGCAAATGATTTCGTGGACTCAGCCAGTACATCGTAGCCTGCTTGCTACCGTAACCTGTTCTGCTATCGTAACCTGCTCTGCTACCGTAACCTGCTCTGCTGCCGTAACCTGCTCTGCTACCGTAACCTGCTCTGCTACTGTAACCTGCTCTGCTACCGTAACCCGCTCTGCTACCGTAACCTGCTCTGCTACCGTAACTCGTTCTCACGCCCGACTGCTGCCGTGCACTTTCCCTACGCCGTAATCCATCACGTCGTCGAGGCAGCGCATCGCAACGCTACATTTCACACGCGCGCCCAACTCGTGCCAGTGACATTACGTTTTGTGCATGCATTTAGATCTGGCATTGCGTTTATGCATTGAGATTTTGTGCTTTGAACATGCATTTAGATCTAGTGTTTCATATACGGATTGAAATCCTGTATTTAACACACGCCTTTTCCTACACGCAGTAGCATTCTATCTCCTGTAAATACATTAGTATTCAGTATTCCGCGCATACATTAAGGTTATTAGTTACATGCCGAGCATCGCGTTGTTCTATTTCATGGTGGCATATTTTGCAACACCGGACATAAGTTCACGACTCGTGAGCGTAATGCGCTCATCAGTTTAATCCAGTTAAATGGCCAGGCTTTGCTATTGACATCGCAAAGGTTCCACTTTCGTTCGTAGTGAACGCGGTTTGCAATCATAAACTCTATGGGCCTTTTAAATGATGATACACTTGAAAAATTGCATTGCGGTTGTCGCGCTCTGGAGCTCATTACTGATTAGCGGTGATGCCGTTATTGGCAAAGACTGCTGTGCTAAACTGAACGGATAATTTCACTGCCATACGAGTTTATCGGACGGCAGCGTTTAACGTTACAGATAGAATTGAATGCTCGATGAGGTTGAGGTTTTCTTGCCGCTATTTTGTGATGTGTTACGATGTGAGGCTAGGAATGAAAAACGCGTCACTAACGTCTATTGAAAAATAACGTGCTAATGCGATGTTTGGAGTGTAAAATGATGTAATATGGAATATTCAAAGGAAGTGATGTCTCACAGCTATGGGACATAAGGTGCAGGAATAAGATTCAATCACCGGATTGAACTTCATTGTATGCACAGTGGCTCTCATGACTGCTTACAATGCGGTTTTGGCAGTAAAATTGTGTAGCTTTCACACTAAAAAATTTTAAAATCACTTGAATTTTAGCCAAACCCTGGAGAGAAACGTCGGACAAATTTATATATGAAACTTCAACGTACAACTCATTAAAGTAGTGAGGTCACTTGATTGCTTAAATCGCAAATTTTAAATGGCTTTAAAACAACATAAATAATCCAGTGTAGCTGGACGAAACGTTATCTCATATATAGAAGAGATGAATTTTTAAACTATTTTATTTGCTTTTTAATTCTCGGAAATTAACTCCGACGTCTCATCACATCACTCACGGCAACAACCCTGCGCCTGCGAGGGCGCCCCCCCCCAGAGTGCACCGACCCACTTGCTCCCCGCGGGTCACGTGCTCCAGTTTCCGGAATTTGTAATACAGCAGATGAAATTCGTAGCGTCAAATTTAACATATGTTCGATTGTTCAATATTATAGTTCATTGGTAATTGGAGGTCAAGGATTAACTTAGATAAGCTTATCACAGCTACCAGATATTGTAGCTGACTCAAAAGTTCCTCAGTGGCTACAGTACTAACGCCATGTAATGGAATTGTCGGCATAATGATGTATAGGTAAATGGGTTATGGCTAATAATATAAATGGTAATATTGGATAGAAAAAGGCGGTGAACACAGCAGTTTTGAGCAAATAGGTAGGGTTATAGCCTCACACTGTGAAAACTGAGATAAAATTAAGGAGCTAATTTAAGTGTTTAAATCATTAATAATTATTATATTAATTATAAATTGTTCAAAAATTTAACCAAAAATATACAAATAGCCGGTACAAACATGTGATACTTCTTTTAAATTAATTCAATAGCTCGTTACAAATATATTTACTTGGTTGAAAATGAGAATAACTGAGAAGTTAGAGGTAATAAAATTATTGAACGAATATTTCATGATTTTCATTAAGTAAGAAATAAAGAACTTATGTTCGTAAATACAGAAGTGATTCAAACTCGTTCAATAGCGACAGCGTTACACTTTTTATCGTGAACCACAGATCCGTTGCGTAGTAGAATATCAAACCGTTGGTCTTTTGCACCCAGAGCAGCCCGACAAATGTTATATATAATCATTTGTAAATCCATAAAGATCAAAATATGGATGGCGTTGCCCTGGAGGCACCGAAACAGGCATCAACTGTTATTATATAACTGTTATATTAATAGGCAAAACTGTTATTTTACTCATACGCTTCCTCTACATATGTACAGTGTAGTGCTACGACACAACGCCTGAATCCTAAGAATATCCACAAGCTTTGTTCATGACGAATACCGAGCGTCTTGGTACGCATGAACAAAACATGGAGTGTCATATAAAGCAAGAAGAATTCTAGCGAAACGACCTCCAGTTTTAGGACACGGCAGCTCAACGCCGGAAATTAATCAAAGATTAATGAAGCAACTTGAACCGCTCTAAACTTGCCACATTGATGAAGTTTTACCGGCTCTGCTTCTTATCCTTTAATTACCCAGATAAACTGTATTCATTTTACCCTGCCTTTGATGCTTTTTATCCAAGATGAGTTTTCTCGGCGTCCGCGTCTATTTATCAGTCTTTCTAGTTATGAGTAAAAACTTCAAGAACTCTCCATACTTAAGATGGAATTTACGGTAGGGCAAGACAAATGAAAGTTCACACAATAGCTAGCGGGAGATAATTTGGTCCACAGCACCAAAAAAAAAATACTTAGGTAGTTTTGACCGTTCGTGCCTTATTTTCAGACCCAGGAGTAAATGCCCGGCGGTGTGATGTTTTAAAAGTTTTTTTCCGTGTTTGCACATGGAAAATCGTCACTGCAAGAATTTAGGCCTAGGCTCCTTAAAGTCGGTAGCGACATTTGCCGCATCTACAATCGCGACCTTTTTCGTGACAGCAACAAATGAGAACAACATATTTGTTTGATCATTTGCCTTGAATTTTTAGATGATGTGTATTCCACATTAAAAAAGACGAAACAAAAGTTATACCAAAAACCAAAAAAGTGAAGCGAAGTAAATTGACAATAACCAAGATTATAAGATTATACGTGTACTCCTGAATGTTTGAACTGACGATGGAACTTTTCTCGGAAACCTTCATGAAAAAGTGGCGAATCTAATATATTTCTGGCCTTGAAATTCTGGAATAATTTGCGATTCCAGTGAACTAGTGATATAAATAATATTATTTTAATTAAAAAAATGTATTTATACCTACATTTCATTTATTTCTACATTTTAAAGACACGATCCTCAAATGAAAAATAAAGAAACCAATCATGCAATTTGTATTCGTCTTCATATGTGACTATCTGAAGCCTGCAGTGACTTATCGGGAGAAAAAAATTCCGCTTCGGAGAATCCCTTTTTGGAAATCCTGGACGAGCAGGCAAAGTTCGGACACCCCGGGGCGTCGGCCGCGCAGTTGCTTGGGGACTTCAAGCGCCACTTCACAATTGCCGGAAGCTTAGTTTTTTTTGGGCCCGGCAAGCCTAAAATACGGACCGACATTTCGCCCGCCGGTGCATTCGGGACTCCGCGGTAGGGCTGTCAAGCGCCAACCATTGCGTGCTGCCCGAATTTACAATTCAGTTTCCTTCCTCAAATTTTGTCCGTGATGTTAGCGCTGAAATTTTATGTGGAATCCCTTATTTAAATATTCATGTTTTGATCAATTTCGGCAAGAATATTGTCGGCCATAAAACTTTACTATTCCTTCCGTAACTTAGACTTGGTCCCTAGTATCAGCACTGACTTTAAAAGAAAATTGTACAGTCCAATTTTTACAATTAGTTTATTTTTGGAGCTTTTTATAATGATTGTGAATCAGGCTCAAATAGGGAGTTGGAGAAAAAATATTTACACATGCAATCATTTACCTTGCTTATCAATAGGAATATATTAACTTGTCGCCAGAGCTGGGCAGCGCAATTTAGAAATGTAGCGGCCGCTACCGCTACTGCTACATGCTCTAAATGTAGCGGGCGCTACCGCTACCGGTACAATTGCTTAAATTTAGCGCCGCTACCGCTACCGAAAATGTTGCGGCCGCTACATGTAGCGCGCTACTGCCCACCTCTGCTTGTGGCCTTGCTGCTTCTCAGGCAAGATCGGTCGCTTTGTAAACATTTCAGGCGGATGTATCGATTGTAAGCATCAACAATACTTAAGAAGCAGTTCAAGAATCTTGAAAAAAAGCAAAGAAAGCGTTAGTTTATACCAAGGTAAACTGTTAAAATATACTTACTCTGATGCAGCAAGGAACGTAGAAAATTTAAATAAATGTAAAAGGCAGTAAGAAAAATAAAGAACATAACACGAAAATTTATTCATTCAAAATTAAAACTGAAATTCAAAATCAAGGAAACCGAGAGACAAAAATCGATTTCATAAAAACAGAAATTTCAGCAGAATTCTGAACACGGTGCGCATTATAAAGCAAATGGCCTCGTGCTCGGCACTCCTCGTTACGCCGACATTAATTGCTCCACCAAAGCCGCGCTGGCGCATCACACAAAAAATAAAGGTTCCAAGTTTTTATTTCGGCTGCCGCAGCTTCCGAGGCGAATTTTTTGCAGATTCGTGAATTTTGCCGATGCGTGATAATGGCGACGTGGTTCTTGGAGCTCGCGTGAGAGTAATTAACCAAAAGCAATTAGGAGAAAATCATCAGTAGTTACCGTAACTGGTGTAACTAGTGGAGCAGGTTCAGTAAATGCGAAAACAAGTCATTTCACGCGTCTTTCTTTTACAAGAAAGTGGAAACTATGGCAACTTGAGATAAAATTGCTCACTGGATTTGCAATTGTAATGTGTTGGAAATAATCCCGGCAAAATTCCAATAATTGCCAGAACATCAATTGAATATTATAGATAGATTGAAATAATAATTTTGCTAAAAAATATGTTTTGGAATCGTAGGATTTGCAATAACCTCATAACTTATTCGTCGATTCAACAAAACAACGTTTAATCCAACATTGATCTCACGTCAGATTTCTGGTGGGATTGTTATGATTTAAACTATTAAAATTATGAAATGAGAGAAATTTATTTTAATGCTATAAATTTACACGAACATGTTAAAAGAGGAGAATACCTCTGTTATCCGCATGAAAATGAAGCTACTGCACGTATTATGTTGCTTGCACAAACAGCTTGAAAGTCTTTCTTGCTAATTATAAGTTCTTTTATAGTTAGTATGTAACCAAAGGTTTTCAATAAAGTTCTGAGAATTAGGTCCCATGTTGCCGGCAGTATTAAACAGCTAATTATATGAAACAACTTTGCCAATATTAAATTGTTATTTTTAAGTGCCTGATAACTAGGAGCTGATGTTGAAGTTCTAAACACAGTCGCCGACTGTGTTTATTTATTTATTGATTTATTTATTTTGTGTAATTTATTTTATTCTACGGTGCCATGAGACTGCGGCCAGCGAACCTCCGACGCCTGCAACGGCGAGAGCGGAGGGCAGTTCGACGTCTCTTATTAATGAAGTTATAAGGAGGGAGCCTGGCTCTCATTAGCATCAAAGTAAGCAAAGCAGCTGCTAATGAATTATGGAGTTGAGCCTTTACTGCTCAATAGCTGGAATTGCCCCTTGCTTGTAATACTATTCCTACGTGAAATGCAAGTTAGCCTTAATTGTTGAACTCTGGTCACATTCGAGGGCTGACTTTAGTATCGCGACCGACTCTATATTGGTTGAAAATTGAATTTGTAGCTGAAGTCGTCTTAAGAATTCAAAAAAGCGCCGGCTTGTGAAATTCAATTCAATGGTTAGGGAGTATATACGATACTTATTAACTGATCTCTTTAGTTTACTGAAAGATGCGATACTCTGTACTAAATGATACAGCTATTTATTATTTCTGACAGTTACAATCTAAACTAAAAACTAACAACATAAAAAATACTCAAAAACTTTCACCAGCGATCTCTCTCTCTCTCTCGCGAAATTTGTTTGTCATCTCCAATGTTTATATAATCTCATCTGGAGCCAACAATTCCACTAGAAGAGCTGAACATGTTTCTCGTTGCAACAGAGAAAGAACACGATGTCTTATTTAGTTGCGCGAGCAGCATTTATCATTTTTCCGGCCCATGTAGCAAGGCTGTCCCACTCTGCGGTGGCTTGTGAGGAAATTGGTGATCTAGGCGAGTCGCCGCTCGCTCCGAGTCCAATTCCACTAATAAAGCAGAGTTTGTCTGGAGACAATCCATTGTGGTCGTAGAGCCAAACTTACGTCATGAATGTCGTAGACGTCGTAATCTTAGTCTCTTGCATTACCGGGTATTGCGTTTATCCAATCTCAACAGCTCGCCATTTCCGCAACGGGTGCATGATTTTTCGCCCTTTTTGTCTAAAAAAGAGGTTAGTTTTTGCAGAAATATACGACATCTAGTGAATTTCTTATTAAAATTAAACTAATTCTTCACCAGCTTTTTCTTTTTCCAGCATCAAGGCTGCATTGTACTTTCTTTTACCTGTACGAGAACCATCAGTAACAGCAACGACATCATAAGCATAGCAATGCACACAATCGCAGTCGCTAATTAACAGTCCCAGCGAAACACTTACTTAATAAGGCTGCAGTGTTGAAGTTAGGTAAGAAGTTTATCTAAGCCATAGTTTAAGCACAGCCTCGACAATATAAGGTATGTTAACGACAAAACTTGAGCGTATTGCGGTTGTGTACGATTCACTACTCATGAGTACGCAATATAGGAGCGCTACGCGGGCGCAGGATGCGTGGCAAGAGAACAGTCGTGTGTTTGGAATGAAGGATTTTTACAGTGCCGATGCGGCTGAGTCTGAATATTAAAGAACTAGTCTAAAGTTCAAACGCAAGTACAAAGTGTTGTTCGAGCTTAACATTACGTGCATGGATATCGGATAATGATTGAATGGCGAGGATTCAACGAGTAGTTAGGAAACATACAAAACAGCTGCAACGGATATACAAAACCGGTATGCATGACTCATTATAAAAGATTAAGAACACAATTAAGACTAGTTACACATGAGTAGCAGTTGTTGAATTCTGATTTCTCCGTATAGTAATAAATATCTTATATCTCGATTTTGTCGCGTTAATGAGAGTGGTCGACAGTCGTTGAGCAATTAAATGCATAATATGGCTTGACCGCTAGGCCGGAAAAACATAACGTGGATGCGCGTTTTTTAAAATTTGTATCGGCCGAGGTCATCGCGAGGACTGACCAAAGGAAATTTTTCT
Organism: Hyalella azteca; assembly: GCF_000764305.2. NCBI lineage: Eukaryota > Metazoa > Arthropoda > Malacostraca > Amphipoda > Hyalellidae > Hyalella > Hyalella azteca. The sequence continues at coordinate 95,307 of NW_025945555.1, forward strand.
GTGAACGCTGCGCATCTTGTTGCTTCTCTAAACCTCTCACGGCCGCAGTATTGCTCGGCTTAAAAATATAACAGCGGTCGTTAACGTAGCACATCGTCGCCATCGTTCATGGTATATTACCGTAGTTTAATCAACATTTCGTAGTTTCTTACAACCGTTGCTTCTCGAAAACTCAAATGGCAAAAACACACGCCTTTGTAGCCGTAGATTTTAGTGGTAAGACGGCGGCCTCAGAGCGCATGCGCCAATAATTCTAGTGGCATGAAACGTCCTCAGTCATGGCGCCAATTCTAGTGCCGCATACACTCAGCCGCGGCCCTCGTTTAGGCCGACGCATACGAAGCATCACGGAACCCTCAGCAATACTGGAATATGTCTGGCGTTAAGCTCGGCATCCTTCAATACAAACAAATTCACCCTCGTCGCCTCGAATTTTGCTGCTGCGGTTAAGCCCGTGTTTCTAATTTTGCGTCTGACATGATCGAAACACGATGGTCTCTTAACTTTTGCAATTTAACTGCATTTCACAACTAAAATCATTCTTTATTATTGCTTCTAACTATGATTCATTCATTTTTCTTGACATAGCGGCTCTTTACTAGTGGGTTTATGGCTCTCTTCAAGTGAATAACCAGTTATATTGGATAATTGTATTCGTTTTGTTTAAAAACTTTCTCCACTCAACAATTATTAATCCACGACGTACATAATTAGATCTCTGTTGCCTTAACAACAAGACTACGAGATCAATTACTGATTATTTTTCATGGTTGTGATCTCTGTTTGATAATACAGCGGCTCCAAGATCCGGTGATCTTTAATATTTGAATTTTTATTTCAAGTCTACCACGTTCAGATTAACGGACGCTGAATTGCTTTACTATCACCTAAATTAAAACATTAATATTGCTACAACGCTAAGACCTGACGCATTGTAGTGCATCACGCTCACTTAAATTAACAGATCAATATAGCTACAGCGCTAAGATCAATGACATTGTATTGCATTACGCTCACTTAAATTAACAGATCAATATAGCTACAACGCTATGAACAATGGCATTATATTGCATTACGCTCACTTATATTAACAGATCAATATTGCTACAACGCTAAGATCAATGGCATTGTATTGCATCACGCTCACTTAAATTAACAGATCAATTGTGCTACAACGCTGGGATCATTAGATCTTCGGCGAGATACTCGCGAAGCTCGTTTGGCATCTACGGCTTTGTGTTGCGGGCTCGACGATCCACTCGGATCTGCGTTGGATCTTCCTGATGCGCAGGATCCCTGAATGACCAGATCTTGGCTCAGAAGATCCCCTCCAAGATTGAGGCACAAGTCTCGGCCTAAGCGCAAACCGGGGCACAGACCTGTGCTCAGCCACGTATCTATACGCCTTCTCGAGATAAGGTGATGCTCAACGAGAACGTGACTGAACTCATTTGACTGATCTAAGATGTGTACTGTCGTTAAAGGCCCACCATGAAATTGATGGAATTTTTTTCAATAATTTTAATCCACTGTTCATTTATAATCTCAACTGTTCTAATGAAAAGTGTCAATTTTTGCTCGTGGTCAAAAGAACTCAAATAATTACGAGCAAATAATTGGTTTTTGCTTCGCCTGAACACACTTCAAAGACTTTTATCAATGTCACTTGAAAAATACACAATAGAGGTATTTCCCATTGATACTGTCCTTCAATCTTGAACTGAAGCTACAAAGACTCGCATATCGCATTCTATTGAAACTCACTTGCTGCGTTGGCATTACATAAGCTACCTGCATTCTTTCGGGAGCGTCGAATTTTGCATCAAAATTCAAAATTATCTGGCAGGCAACGCTGTGAAGTATCAGAGATGAACACAAAATGGCCGGTTATATCAAATGCGTTTCCGTCGTGCGAAGACTCCAGGCGGCAATTTCTGCTTGGTTATCGCTAATATTTCCTCGATGTCGTCATTCTGAATCTTCATATTCCTGAGGCAAATTGAAGCCATTGTGCTGTGTATTGCTGCAATATTATCAAGAGCTTCTTGGATATTTTCGATGCTAAGAACTCTGACGGGGAAAGTCAGAGCAGAAGGACCTATATTGCTGGAAGCCTGGCCTCTGGGGCGCGAACCAACGCAATGACTTCTCATTAATGGTTTACGATTAGGAAGACGTTAAGGGAGATAATACGTGACTTAGAGATTAGTGTGGTATATTGACGGAGAAAATACTTTACTCTGGAATTAGCGCGGTGCGCTGAAGGAGATAATACTTGACTACATTTAATTGTATGTTAAGAGTATTTGTCCTATAGTTATTATTATTGCACAAGCATTGTAACATCGTTCCTACTCGTGATAAGAAAATTTTATGTTTTAAATGATTTTTTTAAGTGCCGATTTGTAAATTTGCCGTCATTTACTCTCACTTCAATCATTAAATGGAATTTTAAGCTGATATCAATTTAAATCAATTATATACGAGCGGTACGTACATACTATGAGTAAATGAGAGGTTCATGTTAGACATTTGAAGGATTACTTTGAATAATCCCAGTGGCAAGAAACAATTTAATCCTCGCCGCCACTAACGTTTTCGTCTGAAGTTCCGGCGCAATTTTTCTAGATGCTAAATTTATTACGATAATGAATTAATTCGTGTTCACAGTCGGAATCTGAGTGAAGATGCAACGCACCAAGGTTGAACTATCCACTACAGTAGTTCAACCATGCAACGGACGTAGTAAATATTTTCAAGTAACGATTGCATGAAAGACCGACTGATACCTGCTGAATTTTATTTTTATTAACGTACAGTTTAAGCAAAGCAAAGCTCGTCATTTTACATGAATATGTAGTGTAATTTCAACAGAATATTGCAGTAACTCGCGAATTCGCTATCTCGGAAAATGGTACTTAACCTGGTAGTTCTTTACCTTTAGAGAGTTAACATGGTATATGGAAAAATATTACAGAAATGTTCTCGGTAGGGATCTTTATTTGAACAAAAATATTTGCAGATATTATAGAAAAAGATATCCAGTCTGTTCTCGAGAAGAAATACTTGCACTAAGAGATACGAGACAATTTCATCGGTAGAACAAATGCGGATAATCGATGCATCGATGATTTTTCCGATACCTAACGCCGGCCTTAAATTTCACTAACAGCATTCGATGGCACACTCGCCGCCGAATTTTTTCCTCCTTAGAACAAACTTAGAGAAAGTTCCTGGCAGATTATTGGACTATGATCAAAATTCCAAGAAATTTCATGAGCTACAAAAGGATTATAGTCGTTTGAACTTAACCCTCATATGACAACAACGCATGCAAAATATGTAATTGTATGAATTGCATATAAGAAAATTGCCTACAAACCATCATTAAATTTACCATAAATTAGGAACATCTGACAATAATGATTGCGTACGGTGAATACATTTTGCATGGGATTGCCTTTTGGGTCTTTTTAGCGCATTTTCTCATTTATGGAAAAAATGCACTATTGTGCTCGCCATGTCCGTCCGTCCGTCCGTCTGTCTGTCCGTTTGTCCGTCCGTCTNTCCCGCTCGCAGAATTGAATGTAGATACTTTATTGCAAAAATTTGCTGACAACCGTTGAAATTATATTGTTCAATTTTCCGTGTTACAGACGATTTTTTAAACATTTAGTCGCAATAAATAAATTACCTACCTGATATATGTGCACTGTAGTCCTGAACTGGAGAAATGATTGCTAACTTACGAGGACATCTTGTTAATTAGGAGTTGATTTCGTTGAAATCAACATTGAGTACGAGTTGGCTTTATTTAAAATTTTAAATCAACGTTGATTACGAGTTGCCTTCGTTGAAACCACGTTTATTACGAGTTGATTTCATCGAAAGCAACGTTGATTAAGAGTTGGCTTCATTAAAATCAACGTTGATTATTAGTTGACTTTGTTGAACCAACGTTTGCCCAAACCACAGCGGAGAAGAAAGCTAATGTAAGACGACAAATCGTGAAATTCTTAAGTCAAGTCATCAAAGGGAAATGAAAATAATATTATTATACTATATATTTGAAATATATCAAAGAGATTCCTGTGGATCCACAATGAATGTATTTTATAACAAGTTCCAAACATGTACTATTATGTTAATATTATGACCTTCATTGACATATTGGTGTTCCTGTTCCACGCTGAAAACTTGAATTTTTTGAGGATGTACGTCGTAATCTGTCATGTTAACACACTGCATGCACGAGTTGTTGCAATCTTGCCGGCATCTGTGATGCGCGTCTTGCCCGGCGAGGTCTTATCGATCAAAGGACGCCAATCTCGGATCTGATTGGCAGTGCCCAGTGCCTTTGCCGGGCCCATATTGCCCTCGTTGGCAAAGACAATATTATGGGTAGCCTTGTGGTTGGCAACACGCACAGAAGAATTATAAGTTACACAAACCGTTAGAAGTATAAACTCTATAGAGCTATTGCTCGTCTTTAATTACAAGAATTGCGAGGAGCATCACAAGGCATTCAAATGTATTCTGCTCATTCATTTCTCACAGCTGAGTCTGATTTCACGCTTTGACAGCATTAGCGAGGATAAGTTGAAAAATATCCTTAATATTTGGCTGTGAGAAATGAATGTCCAGAACTGCACTAATTCTGCACATTCATTTTTCACGGTCAAATATTTAGGATAATTTTCTACTTCTCCTCGCTATTGCTGTCAAAGCTTGAAATCAGACATCCCTTTGCACGTGTAATAAAATTCGATAGATATTCATGAAGAGGTAATTAGAGGCCTCGACCTGGACACAGAGGCGAGGTGACTGACATCATACCTGCTCTAAACAAGGATCGAAATAGACTACTTTGACCACTGCATGTGGGGCTAGGCTTTAATTTTAATCAATTATTATCCAATTTACACATTATAATTTATTTTAAACTCTGGTTACCTGCTTTATTACTTTTCTATGCTCAATTTAAAGTGTTTCTTCGGGACCCTTCGTATAAAATAGAGAGGGATAAACAGTTTACCTGCACCGCATTCAGTCGCTATCAAACTGCAAACTACTTTACATTTAATTGGCAAGAATTTTATCAACCCTATATATATGGTATATATACGCTCAAGCCCCTCATACGCTCCTATATATGTGGTATAATTAAGAGTGTATTATTTATAATATGGCCAACTATATTAGCACCAGCCAATACTAATGAACTAAATCGCTATAGACCTCGTCGAACTCGATAAGCTAAGGATTACTGGTGCGATCAATCAGCTTTTACGAATATATGAATATAGTATACCTAACAAATCTAATTTGGCGTCCCAAACCCTGTAAAAAGAAATATAATAAAGGAAAGAGTCAGTCTTCACTCGTTTCAAGTAGAATAAAAAAATATAACACGGACGGACAGACGGACGGACGGACGGACGGACGGACAAGGCGAGCACAATAGTGAATTTTTTCAATAAATGAGAAAATGCGCCAAAAATGTATTATGTCTATTTTTCTTAACCGAAAGATCCCAGAAAATTCCTCGAACCCTTGCAATGACTTATTTTCTTGACACCCAAAGGTCGATAATGGTCGCTTTGCAACCTCCGCTCTAAAATAGTCATTTTCAGAACATTTTCTCGAAATTATATTAAAACTTTTCCATGAATGACGCGCATTAATTGTGAGGTGAAGCTTTGAATTTGAATACTGCCACTGAATTTTGAAGTTGTATGTTTTCTATAAATGAATTTAAAACTTTCTAACTGACATTGTCCAGATGTATATAAGCATTTGTCAAATCAGATAGATCAAAGAGTTCATTTATACAAAGTTGGCAGGTATCATTGCAGTTCAAAATATTAAAATAACATGTAATCTTTAAATTCTTGAACTTCCTGTTAGATTACGTCGAAATTTTTTGCTGGAACTAGCTAAATATAATTAATAATGGAACTTTATCTAAATCTGCAATTGGCAATCTGATTATATTTTTGACTAATTGCTAGTCCGTCAATTAGTCATTGACTAATTGACTAATTGCCAGTCCGTCATGAGTTAAGGCAATGCCAAAATAAATATATCCTCAAATTTCCTCGTTTCAAATTTCACAGGTCACTTTGTTGAATAAATACATCTTCGATAATAAATAAGTGATATCATATTACTTTTTGCGATAATTTACTTTCGTTAAATCTACTTAATTGCAACGTAACATTATTTCACAATGAATTAGAAACGAATCTTAATTCAGAAAAATAATCTTGATATCCTTGTGTGGGCGGCTTAAATCAGTTTTGGCACACTGTTATGAATTTTAATATTTGAACTCGAGCGATCAATTAGAATATTTTAGTTACATTGCATGTAATCAACGCCTTATCCGAATACTTAATTTCAAAAGTTGTAGAATGTTTTATTTTGAGCGTAATATAACAAAAATTACTTCACCGCACCCGGTGTCTAAGATACATTTTTGAAATCTCAACCCGATTCTAATATTATTGGTTTAACAACAACCAAATTTTTATCATATGCAGTGAATGGTACACGGTTTGATAGATTAGTAGGCAATCATTTTCTCTAATTTTTTCATTTACTGCTGGAACGTTGAGGAAAAATCTTTGTGCGATATTGTGTAAATCAGTACGATTAATGTGTTACACTACAGTGAACAAGTATTGCACTAATGGATTAATTATATTCCTTCTGTCGTTTCATCTAGCACTTTATGTCATCTTCAAATCCCAGTAGAGTAGGTAAACTGTCGTTTCATTAAAATCAAATTTTATTTCTGGTGAGTTAGAAGCTATGCAATATATCACAGCTTTAACGAAATCTAGTAAAACCAATTAACATCTAAAAAAGCACATAAGTCGTAAAATTAATGCGGCTTAATGGGAAATATTTTCTTCCGTCATTATTTTTGTTATACAAAGTTCACATACTTACATTGCATTGTTAGTTAATGAATATTGCGCAGCAACATCGTGGAGGTGTGGCACGCCAATAAAGTAGATTTAGTATAAATCTACGTAGATGAAGCAAAAATCCATGGGCTTCAAGTGCAGATTTTATCTAGAAAACAATGAGCGCTTAAAAAAATCAAAAGACATTGTTGGTACACTACGTATTTAGGTTGTTAAATAAAATAAAACATTGTTGGTACACTGAATGCTTTAGAAACAATGCTAGTCGAAACGGTAGTTTCAACACGAGGTAAGAAAAAAACACACACAACTAGAGTGGTTTGATTTTGGCCTGATCAACTTCGTTTTGGTGTTGAGCTCAGCCTTACTTTCGCTACTGATTTACCTACTTTTAACCTCTTCCATTTCCTTTTGATCAAATATTTAGGTTTAATTTTGTGGTGAGCCCTTGTTCTGCAACTGAACTACTTGGAAGCCAATTCGTGCCTACATGTTAAAGTTCTTTAATGACCTGCACCAGAGTTCCACGTATTCCAAAACAGAGCCAATATGGCACGTGAACAGCGACAGAATTCGCAAACTAGCAAGAACTTTACGCCAAAGTTGGAGGTAATCGTTCCCCAAGGTAATCTCCTGACGATCTCAGAGGCAATCCCGCTAAAAACGCGAGATTTATTCTCTTCGGCCGCTGATTGCTGACTCGGGTTTCAAAACCATCGTTTGTGCACATCCAGCTCGTCTCTCGCCATGATTATGACGGTTATAATTATCACTAGATTATTTTGCGGAGCTCGACATACTATGTAAATTAAACACTCAACATTCTCTTATGATGTTACTGTATATATAGCTATGGATGAACAGTTCAAGGAAAATGAATAACTTGAAACTCAGATGATTATCAAATTAATTTTGTTGCCCATTTATGAAATGTCTCAAAGCAGCTCATCGAATGTGCACCGCCAAACGCATTCGTTGCGTCAGTCCAAAGATGAGTCCATAAGTCTCTTTATAATAGAATCAACGTAAGAAGACTAATAGAAAAATTAAATACTATAAGCATCATTATTTTAATAACCATTTCACTCTAATCATCCCTTCGGTAAGAAGCATTACTTAAAATCGAATTAATCAGTAAAAATTTCGAATGGATTAAAATGTAAATATAACCAAGCTGCAGTCATGTTCAATAGTACAGGTTGTCACAGTCGTTCATAAACATTGGTAACCTCGTGTCTCATCTAGAGTACTTATTAGTGAATTTAAATCCACAGAAGCGGAGAATAATAGCAAATTTGCTACAGAGTCGGACAGCGTGCCAGATTTCCAGAGCAATTGTATGTTTTGCTGTTCAATGTGCTGACATGTGCATAATTTTATGAATAAAGATGCTCGGGTTGAGAGTCCTTGGATGTATAGGACGACTGGCGATGTCCAAAGAGAATCCTTGGAAGTACAAATTAGGTACTTAGAGGCAGCGTCGTTGCAGCGGCAGTGGCGTCTACTAATAATACACTAAGGTTCTAATTTAATCTAATCTAATAATATACTAATAATCATGGAATAAAATACCAAGTTTAACTATAGTCTTATTTCTCACACCGTGTCAACACATTTGATATAGTAGCCTGGAGACCTTGGTCTCGCGGACTTTGTAGGATTTATTTTAATCCATATAGACATCAAGCGCATAATGCGTCGTCCTGGTCTAGCAGTGTGTGGTAGGTTCTTCGAACACGCTCTATTAAAATGCAATATCTTACTTACCTCACAAACCAATATATCATGGTAGCCATAATCACACAATCCCCTCGCCTTGTTCTCAAGCGTGCTTACTTTAAAAAAAATAACTGCGAACTCTCTTCGTAACTTCAGTCATGCGGTGTTTGGATGCGAAGATACTTGGGCTGCAATTTAATTAGCATTTCTAGGCAGCCATCACATGAGGCAGAAGTTTTCTCAGTGGCTGAAGCCATCATCAGAGTCATTTGACTCGGGAAGTTAGGGCAACGGGGCTAGCAAGTTGACAGCTACTGAACGATGGCGCCAAACTTCCGTGAACTCTCGAGTGGAATATATTGAAGGCAGCGAGCTGTTTTGACGCCTAAGGTTTCCGGATGAAGGATTACCGAGTGATTAATGAAGGCCGGCAAACGTTTCTTGATTTATTATTAGGATGATCGGACAGAAACATCGCAGTTATCGCGATTTTTTTGTCACGTGGACAAAAGAAGCGAAATTTGCTACGTGATTCAATGCTCGATTCATCCCCTGCAGCTGAGCGTAGGGCAATTATCCTCAAATTGCTCATTAAAATCAAAACAAATTCAATGAATTGACACGCGTCGCTCTTATCTTTATGAACAACAATAACATTTTCTCTTAGTAAAAATTCGTTTAAAATTTATTGCAATGATCAATTTAATTCGATTTCAATTCACAAGATTTTACAAGTCAAACCCAAAATTATGACGGCCCAGCACCGGACACTTATAACCCTTATAACAGTCGCAGGTGCTGGAGCGAATGGCCGCGCGGCAGTTGGCCGGCGATGTGATGGCTATGATTTTGAAGATAATAACGTTGAGGTATACCGTGGAGGTGCACAGTCACTGTTGCTTTGTTGCAGTCCCCAGCGACAGGCAAGAAAATAAGGTTTAATTAAACGCGCTTTATCTTCTTGACGGTGAAATACTAGCGCAGCCTGGCTTGTGAATGCAATAGGGATATAACCCTCAAATCCATGGCTTAGTTCAGCGGTAAATTACATTGGATATTTGACTTCGCGTGTCCCGACCTGTTGGCAGTGAGTTATACTTTAAAATAAATTTTATTTGATGCAAAAGAGATTTTGCAAGAGAATAATTTCAATTAATTCTCAATTAGGCGATTGAGCATCACTGCAAGTCGACGCGTCAAAGTCAATTTATTTTATGCAAAAGAGATTTTGTAAGAGAATAATTACACTTAATTTTGAAGTAGGCGATTGAGCATCACTGCAAGTCGACGCGTCAAAGTCTATTCCGTATCTTGCCTACTTTATCCATGTGGCCCGCGATCATACGGTGTGAAGTATTGTGAGGGGAAGTGGACCAGCGATCTTGTTCACTTCAGAAATTTTAGGGAAGAGATTTGTAAATTAATTGCAAAGCTCTATAAGCCGAAGATGCCAAAAGCAAACGAATATAAATGCGCTGCTCACCCAGTCTGTGTAAGTATCAGGAGACAAATGAAAAATTCGAATGTAAGATTTCTTAAACGAACGGCGGAGGAACTCCGCTTGCAGGAGCAACCATTAAGGGAATCCTTTTCAGTGCGGATTGATATTCCTGAACCACGTCCCATATTTCATTATCTTCAGGAACTTAGTTTGGGTTAAGCGACTGTACATCTACTTACTACTTAATGTAAGTAGATCCTTATTACTGTCCTGTACTACATACTGTACTACTTACCGTAAAGTACTCCTTCATCCTCAGATACCGGAAAAATAATGTTTTTCTAGAGAAAAATAATTAAATTTTTGAGGAACAAGAAGCCCGACGCCATATTTCTGTATAGTAGGTAATTTTTTGAGGAGGGCACAAGTGGCAAATATGAGCGAGCTTTATTTAGAAAATACAGGCTTAACTCTTAATGGACTGAGAATAAGCCGATTTATATAGTCATTTATTCATTTACTCGTAGGTCTCCGTGACTTTTAAATTGTAAAGAGATATTAGCAGCATCATCAGCGAAGAGCACAGACTTAATGGAATTGCAGCTCCTGATCATGTGAACACAATCTTGAAATCAGAACGAATGCATAAATAGTTTTCAGTTACAAATGAAATTATATATGATTGTCAGCATTTTACAAACATTTATAATTATAACGAATAACCCGATAAAGGTGACAGTTTTTCACGTTGTAAAGAAAACTAAGAACGTTTCAATTTATAATGATTAAACACATATTTTTCGCTCTGTTGAAAAACTCTTTATTGACAAAATGACATTAATAATGAATGTGTTGGAGTTCGATCAGCTTAACAAAAATCAAATTCAGAAATATTGAGTTGAAAAAAAAGTCAATTTCTTGCTTCTTTCTTAGTTGGCCACTTGAAGCTGGAAGCAGGTGGGGCGCTCATATGAAACAAATGAACTAGCAATAAATTAGTCAATTAACACGAAACCTAAATATTTATCAAATCTAATTACAAACTCGTATTCCACTACAACCAGTCGCAACAATACATTTCAAGAACCTCCACTAGCTCCACACTGCACATCAGTATTTCAACCTTCGCTCCTCCGTTAATTTCTTAAAAAATTGTCTTTAAAATTCCAAAACTAACCAAATTCTCATACAAATATTTATACCCAATTTTATTGCATCAAAATTACATTTTTTCCGTCACAAATTTTTGAATTTTTAACATTGCGTTTACTGTCGATTTTTATAACCAAATTAACCTATCGGAGATCGTCTGAAATTTGATGCCTCGTTTAGTGGTGCACCTTTCAATGACACCGCTAGAATGGAATGCAGCTCTCGGACTTATCATCTGAGCTATCAAGGGTGCATTGGCTCGGAGACAGTGTGGCTCGGAGACAGTGTGGCTCGGAGACAGTGTGGCTCGGAGACAGTGTGGCTCGGAGACAGTGTGGCTCGGAGACAGTGTTCTTGTTTTCTTGTGGCTCGGAGACAGTATTCCATAATTCAATGCTTCACCGTGAATTATTTGTCTATATAACTATTGGTTTCTACGTTAAAGAGTTTTGGCTATGTCTAGAACCATTTGCCTTGAAAACGCGGGTGTAGGATTAAAGAATTTGGCTATTTCGAGAACAATCTGCATTTATGACGCGAGTGCTAGGTTAAAGAATTTTTTGCTATGCCTTGAACTATCTGCTTTTATGACGTTGGTGCAGGGTTAATTAGTTGAGTGCTTCCCCTTTGGATCAAATAGGATGCTGAGTAATCTGCGCCACAGGCATCGGACGGTTTAGACGCTTTATCTAACACCTATGCTAATTAAGGTCTACGATTTCTATTGAATTTATTTCCACCATAAAATTATAGGCTCAAATAAAATTCATATTATTTACCTTCTTTGAAAAGTAAAATTGTGATATTAATCTATGACAAAGTATTATTTAAATAAATTGAAGCACTCACATCGTACTAACGTATCCTAGCATCGCATCGGCGTGACTAGTAATAAATAGTTCATCTCGAGCAAAGCTTGAATAATCTGGCGTCGCTGTACGGGAGAAACTAGCAGGATGAACCATGCGTTGCTGCAGAGGACGTGTATCATAAATGGCAGGTTAACCTCGCAGGTTTACCAACACAAATAAGAAATAGCGAGTCAACAATGCACTGTTGGTTTACCCTCGCATTGTAACTTGTCATAGACAATCAACTTGTAAGGGTTATGCTGCAGGTTAAACCGAGAGGTTTACCTGGCGTAGCCGGCTGGTAGAACTTTGCTAGTGATGAAAGATTTATTAAGAGGCTCGCCCGATTCAATGCCGGGTTAGATATGTAGGTACGATGAGAGTGGTTGAGTTTCAAATAAGCAATATATTCGATATACATTACTAAATACTATGCACAACATCGTCAACAACATCGTCACTCCGTTAGAACTGAGTTGACCATACAGTTGACGCAATGGAATGACATTGGAAATGGGATGACGTACTCACAATGGGATGTTGTGATTCACGACATTCCATGTAACTCACAACATTCCGTACTCACAATGCGATGACACAATGCGATATGCGATGATATAATGGGATGACTGAATACAATCAGATATACATTACTAAATTCATTACTGACTTATGTATGTACTATGTGAGAGCTGGAGTTTCATATAAACAATTTGTTATCGGGTATCAATAGTATAAATTTACTTTGAAAAAAATAACATCAGATTATATCTGAGTAGATAATTTTATGGAATAGATAATTCAATATTCATCCTAAAAATGAAAATTTGAGCAGAATTCCTCGATAATTTTATTCATTTTTAACAAAAGTACGATAAAACGGCTGGAGCGCACAATGTCTGTTGTATAAATTGCTCGCACTCATCACAAACTCATGAAATTTCTAGCTAAACTTGTTATTTTTTTAATTTATTACAGTTCTTGATTGCCGAGCAAAGGCATCCATCGATACAGACAGTCCTTGATTCTATGATTATTGAACCCACGCTAATTTTAACGATTATTCTAATCAACTAATTTCTTCTTCAGTATGCAGTTATCCCATTCTATAGAAACTGAAATTTACTGAACTTCTTTTCTCACGTCACACTTACTTCACCACGTATTATTTAAACGAGGGTTCAACCCTACACCTTCAACCTTCTGGATTGTTTACAATAGATTATAAATAGGATTTGTCTGCTACAGCTGAAAATTTTGAAAGCTCTTACGTCTGCATCCTGAAATCAAAGAAAACGACCATAAATAAATTTCAAAAAAATTGTCAATTGAATTATATATGTAATCTCCCTTTAATTTTAAACTATCAAGCAGCAAGTTATATATTCAACACTCAGTATCTTGATAACGTCCTCGATATCAGATTTTTCATATTTTCCTATTTAACTTCAAATCTCAACGAGTTCAAGAGCCTTCAATTGAACCTCAAACTAGCATATAAAGTTACAAATGCTCCTCGTGTTACCAGCTCCATGCATTCAAAACAATTTCGGGCGCTCGCCCAAACAACATATAATTGATTACAGATTTCCTTCGGCCTAGGGAATCGAATGTCTGAACTTCTGCAGCTAGAATTAACTCGAATTCACTCTAGAGAGCGCTAAATGTTAACCGTTCCCAGGTTCCCAGATGCTCCTCCCGTCCGGTTGCCACCTCGCAGGCTTCATTCCCTGGCAATTGCGTCCAAACAACTTCAGCGCCTGCACGCCAAGTGCTAAGCCATATCCGTGATACGCAAAGTTTCTCCTGCCGCAGATAACCGCGTCGGTTGCTTCCTGCCGACGATCGCTGGAATCCTTGCAAAGGATGTCGAGGATCCCGAAAACGATCGAGTCGATTGGTTTAGTTCGGCGATGTCGAGAATTGCACTGCCTCCGTCCGCTGTTTGTGGGCGGCCGCCAATAAAGTGAACTGTTTGCTTGTGGTCGGGTCGAGATATATGCGAGTACACACGCAGTCAGCTACCTGCATGGTTTACTCAAATGCATTAGATCTTCAGGTCAACATTCACTGATTGTATTGAATTTGGAGTTGTGAGAGAGCCACAACCCACACTACTGCACCGATTATAAGGAATGTTAAAATAATTAAATCCTTCAATCTCATCCAATTAGAGAACTGAGAACTGTTCAGTCTGGAAGTAATCAATAAAATATTTTTTTTACTCTATTTCTAATGAAATAATATTCAACCTATTTACTTGGAGGTCAATCTGTTATCTTTAATTATGAACTGATCAAAGTTGGGTCTTACATGCCATAAGCCGCACGAAAGCTCACTAATTTTATCATGGCTTAGGATCGAAATTGATAATATTTCACTAATAAGATTACACCACTCAGATTATGACCTTGATTTAGTGCACACATAAAAGATACGAAGTCTTGGCTCAAGTAAGGATTGAGTGCAGACAAGGCAGACACTATGCCGGTGCTCAAGTAAGGATTGAGTGCAGACATGGCAGATACGAAGGTATGGCTCAAGTAAGGATTGAGTGCAGACAAGGCAGATATATATACGAAGGTTTGGTTCAAGTAAGGATTGAGTGCAGACAAGACAGATACGAAGGTTTGGCTCAAGTAAGGATTGAGTGCAGACAAGGCAGACACGATGCCTGGGCTCAAGTAAGGATCGAGTGCAGACAAGGCAGATACGATACCTGGGCTCAGGTAAGGATTGAGTGCAGACAAGGCAGATACGATGGGCTCAAGTTAGAATGTATTATGCGTGCATGTCTGGCCGCGGTGAGAACCTCGTTGTGAGTGTTTGTGTGTTACTCTAAACCGAGGGAAAGACGGACAGCAGCTTGATTAAGACTTTCCCTATTCCAGACAGGACAATAAAGACCCACTGAATTGCATTCCCGCTCGTAATTGCTTTTAATTATAAGGTGCTTGCTAGAGGGCGCCAAGCTCTGTGATTACTGCACTGAGCTTGTATGCGATTTTCTCGCTCACAAATTAACTGCTGGTAATGAATTCAGTACACGACTATAAGAAATACCTCCATCTTGTTGCTGGTAATTCTGGTAGCAGATAATTAAGATATAATATTCCACTGTATTTTGTATGCTAATACTGATTTTGCTTTTAATTGTTTTGTAGAGATCTTTTGTCATCACTTGAAAGCTTTAAACAAATAATTATCAATTATGTGACAAAAAATTAAATTGCTAAATTTAATTTGAAAAAATTAAAATGCATTTCAAGTCAATCAAAAACTAAATAAATAAAAACATAAATAAATAAATAAAAACTAAATAAATAAATAAACTTTTTACTAAACTAAATTTCAAGTCAATCAAAAAATATGCATAAGATCATTCGATAGCCTGAACCGAAAGTCAAACATAAATACACCATCGAAAAAATACCAGGAACATTCATCATATCTTCGATTCAAACGTTCCGCAAACGATTTCCGGCATTCATTAAAATTTTGAGATTAATACGATAACAATTCATGCGACTTACAAGTGGCCATTAAATTTTAGTTAGACGATAAAAAATCAGAGTAGCGGAAAAAAATTATTTTAAATCATCTACCAACATTTTTGAGCAAAATAGAGCTATATCCGTTGTTGAAGCATTGCTATCGTTTAAATATAAACATCGATTTCGAAAACGAAAGCACTGGACTGGAAGCTAAAATTTTAAAATCACTTTATGTCACCGTAATGTCGCGCATAGTTGTGCATATGTGCGCACAGCTGAATAAGGCAAGTTCGCAAGAAGGTATCCCGTATGATATCTCCAGCCACAACTAAATTAAATAAACAAATTCTAAACATCTGAAATAATTTCACAGTGACAAGAATCTCTAAATTGCAGTAGCACAAGGTTTGGCGCAAGCCCACTTGTAGGAAAATTATGACACGAAATTTCAAATTCCTAATGCGTTACCTGGAAAAGGTAACAAATTATATATCAGTACTGTTGCAATCGAATATCTCGATTTTCGGGATCGGAAAAGCGGCTCTTTTGTATGATAGACTTCTGAATTTATGAATTTAGTTGAGAAATAAGAAAAACTGCAGACATATGAGGTTAGAGAATAGAAAAACTGGAAACCTTTGAGGTTTGATTGAAAGTAATATATGTACGTGACTTCGCCTTATCTGTTGTAGAATATTGGCTTGTAATAAAAAAGCTTGCGTCCAAATGACATTCAGCTGTGAGCATTCGTGCAGAACTGTGCGACATCGCGGCATCTGATGGAGATTTAAAAATTTCAGCTTCCACCTCCGATGCTTCCGACTTGAGGACCTTGGAAAATCTGGAATATTTTAACCGAAAACATTTTTTTTGTACCACGCCGATTTTTCTAGTCCATTTGATATAATTTATGAATGATTTTTTATTGTATACTTTGATACATTTTAGGTAATTATGCCAAATGAGGTTTAATGTCTGTTCCGTAAGTTTTTTCTTATCAATTGGTTATCTTTGCACTCTCGAATTTTGAACTGGCAATGGAGCTGGTCTCCGAAACGCCTGCAATTAACTTATATTATATTAAATTTTGCTGAAATTCCCTCCGATTCTGATATTATTACGTTCCATTTTTCGGTTGTGAATTAAACTCTAAAGATCATTATTTACACGAAATAATTAAATTTGTGATAATTAACGGCATGTTTAAATGTTAGTTGAATGAGGGTGGACTCGTGCACACTCGTGCCACAATATTAAATGTCTGTCATGCGAGGTTGAATCTTATTCACTACAACATTAATATCTCTTACCCTTGCCTATTAACTAAGGGAGCTGCAGCATTACTCTGGCAGCAAATGAGCTCACGTTGATGATGGGAGCCTCGAGTGCCTCTTCATAATCAGTTCAGTGGTTAGCGTCGAGGTCCGATTAAAGAGTACGGGTAATTTAATACTGCAGTCTCTGCAGTCTTGCGCTGTCGCCTTTCTCAATTAAAGTTATGCGCAAATTACTATTCAGTGAAGAGATCAAGTTATCACATATTTATCATTTAGTTTAATGCTTTGAAATTGTGAATGGCAATAGGAATTAGTACGTTAAGATTTCTTCCTAAAGTATAATATGAATTTGGCTTAACCGTAGGTGTTACGATTCAACAGAGAATAAGTGTTTCATTTCAAAGTCAATTTACAAGTAAACTGAACAAAAACTTCTGGCTTTGCTGCCAAGTTTGAATAACAAATGACGCACCTCTTTAACCGAATTTCTGTTAAAAGTTGAACCAAAATAATTTTTCATATCAACCGTGTGGATTTTTCCTTAACATGAAAATACAGCCCGAGATCTTGTGTAATTTTTATAATATTTTAAACTCTAAGTCAGCGAAATCGTATCCGACACTCGTGATTGATGTTACATCTTTCAGAGCGTCACTCAATATAGTTTATTCTTGAGGCTGGCGAGACTGTCGCTGGTATCAGACGTCAGTGCAGGCCTTGTGATGAATGTCATCGTGGCAGGTATCCGTCTTATCGGTAATTCGGTAATGGCCCGTCCCTGATGTTCGGCTGCTCTCATGCTATCTCAGCATTCGAAGGCTCTACCCGTGAGTGCAAGAATTCTGTCGATGACCTCTCAAATGCACATCATTCAAATAAACTAAGAAGTGGAACGAAGACGTCTTGCAATTGCTAACTCTTTCAAAAAATAATAGATGAAAGAGAAATCAAAGGGCAAGCTTGTTGACCGCGATAGCTTGCAGGAGACCTTTTTTTTAATTAAAAGCAAGTTACACGAATCTCTCGCATCAGAATTTTTGTTATCTTTCAAGTTTCTCCGGTTAATGAAAGGATATATTGCGTTCCGGTGCTCCAAGTACGGCGTTTTTGCGATACCCCCAAGCTGTAGAGTGACTTTATTGTACTCTAAACATGCCTTCATCCATAGCGTCGACAGCTTATCGTAAGACAATTTTACAATGGCTATCCCAGTCCTTATATTTTACACGTAATGGCAAATAATTACGATTTAAGTAACACGTTAAAGTCTCAACAGATAATTTTTTTTAATCAAATGAACGGGAAATACCACACGCCGTTTATTGTTGCTCACATTGAGAGACTGGCTTGTTAGTTTAAAAAAGACCTTGTGTCGCTGTTCCTATCCAATCCCATTCATAGCTTATAAAATATTAACTCATTTCCGGCTGAAGTTGTGCGTCGGTTCAGGTTTTAATCATAACACTCGTGAATTTAATAATTGAAGAACATTTTTATAGAAAAACTTGGGTAGAAAATGAATTTGTTTACCATTTCATTGCTGTAGCTCTCAACCACAGTTTTCTTGGGAGTCGGAAGTCTCGGGAGTCTAGCTTCCGCGCCGCCTTTGTTGCCGGCCAGGAAGCGGCATGGCAAAGTCGACCAAAAATGTCGAGGAGTTTTACACGAGACAATCCTCGGAGCGGAGCACCATTTAAAACTGCTCGGCGATATGGCGCTTCAGTGAGGCATTTGTTCCTACGACGCGCCTAACAAAGCGTGTTGATCCAACCCAACATTCAACAGACATTGTGTAGTTATATTCGTGATAAAATCATAATGAAATATAATGAAATGATGATAACCAACATGTCATCAGTGTGACTGAATAAATAATTATAGTCAGATTATTGATCTACGTAAAAATGCATTGTTTTACTTTTGTCCCACTTCATTTATGGTTGCATAATTAAATTGCTTTAGCAATTTGGGATAAACCAGGACTGGCATCCCGCCGTCTAATCAACGTCACAACCAAACTTTATTGTCCTTCGTCGTTCACCCGAACTTGATTGTTCTTCTTTAATAGCGGTTCAAGCGTTTATTAGGCTGTATAGGCCTGTCGTCGATTCTTAACATCGTAGAGCATTCACAGCTTGTTGAGGTCTCGAACCCGCACATCTCATCTCCAATCCTAATACCAAACTGTAACCACTGGGCTTTACTGAACCAAAGTTAGTTGCTCCCTATTACTCAAAAGAACTTTGAGCTCATCTTTACTAACCCGAATCACATAGATTGTTCTTCTTTTTTTCGATCTTATTTCGTTTATTTTTTGCCATCGAACGAGCCTGGCTGCTCTACGTCATGCCACCCAACATGGTTGTGACGCTGAGTACTTGGTTGCTTTACAACATTTGCTTCTTGTGGCTTGGCCGCCGCCAGGAGCAGTGCCTCCTTCGTCAGCAGTCAGCACTCTCCAAGTGCTAGAAATTTCCTAATGTAGTAAACCGTACAAATAATAATACTTCTTATTAAGTACCATACTACTGCTACTACCAATAATTCTGGAATAGGCTCAATTCGTACCGAAAACTGCGACCCACAAACTTTCATTCCCATCGTATGTTGTCGTTCGAATTTTGGTGATCTAAGCCATGTCCTGCCTAGAATTTTTCAACGCTTATTGGCCAACCTCAACTACCAACTTACCTATTTTTTTAACAGTTTATAGCATCAAGTAGTACTAAGGTTACCATTTCCTTTTCCCTTTTTTAATGATATGACTTTCTCTTTCCTGAAAACCACTGCACATTTGCCAAGTTAATTAAAATTTGGGCTTTGTCTTCGTGGAGCACTTGCAGCTGCCTGTTTATTTTCCCACCATGAAATTTGCTATTTTATACAATTTGTTTAATTCATTTTAACTTGCACTACCTGTGAACACTTAATTAAGTTAATATGTAATTTGTTAATACTCTTGCAGGCCTACAGGGTCTAGTGGGGCATTAAAGTTCCTACTGATATAAAGTAGGATCGACCTTAAGAGTTTGAAAATCACTGGGCCTATAAGCCGAACAAATTAAATTTTTTTAAAGCGAGCTCCTGAGGAGGTCACATTTCATATTATTTACAGCGATGTTGCAACTCCTGGAACATGGAGGTTGTTTTTGGCCGCGAGTGCCGCGAGAATAACGGACTTATTTGCATAAGTGATGACGAAGAGCCGACCAAATCCGGTGGCGTTCGAGCTTCTTAAGCGAGATACGCTGGAATTTTTGCTTGATAAACCCAAGTATAATGCGAGTGCGGCAGGGGGAGCTCCACCGCAGGGTCTTCATTGTCCGCGGCCACAAACTGAATACATAAAAATACTCGAGAAACTGCCAGAGTAGTATTTTGAACAACAAGCGTCTCACTGGCAGTGTTAACACTTTCTATGAATTTTTTTATAATCGCAAGGAAATGACTTGATAAGGGAACTAAGAACTTGGTTCATTATGTTAACTGTCTTCGTATTCATTCCAAGCGTAAATCTAACAGTTTTTAATAACTGCCACGATCTCCATACCTCTCAGTTTAGACGTTATTGTTCCGTCATTTTATAGTCAGCACGGAGTATTACCGCTATTGTTATGGAGTGTTATCGAAGTCAGAACTTTTTCTAATTCCTTTCCAATAGCCCAACTTACCTAATCCTGTTCTACTCTTGCACGACCCAGTTCACTCAATGATTTCACGAGAGCTTTAATACGCTTAATACCAGATTTAAGAAGCCCACTGTTTCTTCACACCTATGCATCATTTGATATTCAGTAATACAATATTACCTATCGCAAGATCCGATAGAATCGGCTGCCGCTTCGGCTTCTCGAAGTAAAAAATTACTTTGCCTCTCTTCTTCGAAGTCTACCTATAGATTGCAAAACTAAAATTATCATCGCTCGAATGGTAGCCGAAAGCAAGTGCTCTACATTAGCCGAAACAGCTGTGCTCTACAGCTGCCAGCTATAAATTGCCACATGGCTGCGTTTTGCCGCGGATTACATGGCCGAGTGGCAGCCATGCCGCCATATTGCCTGACTCGTGCGCTCGTAGCGGGCGGCCTCTCATGTGGCCTCACGGGCGGCCACCCTGCAACGACTTCTTAAAACTAAACCCGCACCCAACAATAAGTATATTATTCCTGTTTGATAATTAGTTTTTCCATCAATGTTATGCGTTTGATTTCTAGGCTGATTAAAAAAAATTAGTGATATCACAAATATATTTCTCTACAGATTGAAAGAGTTTCGATGGTTGCTTGTTTGGTTTATCATAATGTTATGACTTTAATTTGACTAATTTAAGAATAAAGAGATATTTTCAGTTTAATTGCTGTTGAATTTAGGTTTTGAATACACATTATTGCTGCTTAGGTCATGGCACGATTTCTTGCCATGAAATCATTAATAATTTTTCATGACCTACAAGCTCATTGTCAACTGGCATCCCCGGTCACGGTAAGCTCATGAATCTTGTTCTATTTAGAATCTGAGGTAGAGTATTAATAGAAGACTTTCTTATCTAATTAATTAAGGAAGCTCTGAGTTAAGAATTTATGCTTATAATAAATATATATAGTCCAAAACTGATTCTGGGAATGATACTGTTCGAACAATTATAGAAAGTAACACTAGAGACAGTCTCAAACGAATCTCTATTAGCCTCCTGATAGCTCATTAATAACGGATTGATTATAGTGGTAGCTTACCACTTTTTAATTCTTCAGCCGCATGCAGTTTACCTACTTCATGCAATTTCCTGCACATGATATTCACTAAACAACTTGTCAAGGCAACAATCTCCGAGTACGGTCTCGAAAACTCGAGAAATTTGCAACAAGATTGCAGTTTATTTCACGGACCTCACGGCATCGGAAACACAGCACAGCTTCCTTGAGATTGCCGTGTTTGGCTTGCAGAGATTCCGTCATGAGGATACATACTGAAAAATTGCGGAACTTTTCGGTCAGTCCGCCTAGTGATGTTGCAGCCCGAGCGTTGCAAGAATTGATCCATTAGGATCAGCTTGATTGTTTGCTTGTCCTGGTGAGGGTAGAGAGCTGCGAGGGGAACGTTACAGACACCGAAGATTTAATTTATTCATGAAGACAAATTAAAAATTAGAGCATAACAAGAAGCTCTGACTTCAGGAGATATTCGGTGTGGCACTCACGATGTAGATCAAAGCCCGAGTGAAAGTCAAATACAACGACGATTTTGCTCGCAACTGTATAAATCTAACTACGAATGGCGTAATTTGATTTTAAATAAGTTTGTTAGTACAATTGGCAACTTATGAGACAATATGAAAAATTTTAGCTGTTATTAAATTTTAGCCTATTACAGTCTTATTTTATTTTTATCTCTAATATCTTATTTTTATATCTTTTATCATGGCATCTCTTGAAATTATCGCTTATTTAAGAAATTCTAGATCATTTCAAATTATTTTTAATCCATTCAGTATTTTTATTTCCGCTGAAATTTGGATACCATTTCAGGAAATAACTAAATTGATGTAAAGGACGCAAGAAATTGAGTGGAATAATTTTCCTCCGATTCGAATCAGTGACAAACTGTCTCAGATTTGGTATCTATCATCTGTACCGACTTCAGCTTACAACTTACTCAATAAATTACAATTTTATAAAGATATGACATTGCTTCATGGAAGATTCTAACAAAAGCGTTCCCTTTCAAGTTATATTTTTTGTATACATAGTATGCGATACCAAAATCTTTTGATTTTTATATTTCTCCGAAAAAAATCTCCATTTGTTTTACAACACTGAAATTTAGTCGTGAAGTTGATAATTCATCGGACAGTTTTTATGTTCACCATTAGCGACGAAGTGAGCAAATGGACTCCTCCGTCACGTAAAATATCAAGAATATCGCCCATAACTTGCAAGTTTTGGCCGCTCACACAAATGACTTGAGCAGAGCAGCTCCGTAGACTTTAAGCTAACCGCCCAAGTTTGGAGCAAGCCACTTTCTTGAGAAGTTTGGCTCGATGTTTCGAATTTATTTCCACAGATTAAAATACTGTGGCTGGCTGATGATAAAATAACTGGACGACTCTACTTACGGTTTAAGTTTAATTTAAAGAGCCAGTGTGATATGTTTGACGAAGCCAATGTATTAAAATGCGATTTTCCTTCTGTCAATGAAATTTGTTCGAAATTTTTGCTATAATTTCCTCAAGTGATTTTCGGTATAATTTAGGTATTTATTTTTGCAAGGGTTTTCTTATAAAGTTTGTTTTTCGAACAGTAGAAATTTTACAAATTTTCGATTAAAAATTCATATTCTCTCCTCCGCTTTTCCGAAGATAATTTCAATTTCATGTAGCTGAATAATTTTACCGTAAGGAGTTATTATACAGGGCTATTCTAAATGATAGACCAATTTAATAAATTTGTATTCATCTAATTTATTCATGTATAATTTTAAAATAAATAATTTATACACTAATGGAAAGATTCAATTTTTTTTAACTTATTCAAACGCGGAATTTGGCAGCGGCGGCGGTAGTTGCGTCCTGAGCGTAGCTTCCTGAGCGTTGGGTAGGACACATAGGAAATGGAGATCTGGCTCTACACTTCTGGCTACCGAGATCACCTGATCTCACCCCATGTGACTATTTCTTATGGGGTTACGTCAAGGAAGCTGTTTACGTCCCGCCTCTACCAGCAACTCTGTTTACGTCCCGCCTCTACCAGCAACTCTGTTTACGTCCCGCCTCTACCAGCAACTCTGTTTACGTCCCGCCTCTACCAGCAACTCTGGTTGATCTGAAGAACCGTATCACTGCAACGGTGCACTCAGTAACAGAAGATATGCTTTCTCGCGTGTGAGACGAGTTTGGGTACCGTTTATATGTTTGCCGTGCAGCACATGGGGGACATATTGAACATTTATAATTATGCTAAAAAATTAATCTTTCTTTTTCCATTGGTGTTTAAATTAGTCATTTTTATTTATATTTGAATAAATACGAATTTATTAAATTGGGTCAATTATTTAGAATAACCTTGTACATGAAATCTCAAACTTCATATTGCTAAAACTTATAACCAATCAGTTAGTAAAGAGGAAGAAGCGGAAGCATCAGGATTGCACTCTCGCTGCTTGCTGCATATAAGAGACTTAAGGGACCAATGGCAACACAACAACGGTTTACCACTTAATAATATGAGCGTCTCTGGATTTGGCGACGCATTGTCTGAGTTCCATTCAATATCTGAGATTGCCTTCACGGAGGCTATGAGTTTGCAACGAGTGGGTGAAGACGAGACGAGAGACGTGGGGCTAATATAAAGGGGGGACCAAAGGACATTTGTTGAGTTCCTCTTTTAAAGTGGGTGGCGAAGGCTCGAGAGTTCCAGGACTACTTTAGAGCGGGTGGTGAAAAGACCAGCGCTGCATGGCTACTTTAAAGATGGTGACGAAGGCGCGAGAGCTCATGGCTACTTTAGATTGGGCGATGAGGAAACTAATAATTTGTGAATTTATTATTGTTGGAGACTGAGGCGTGAAATCTGCTTGACTGCTTTAGTTTAGAGTGTGTGATAAAGGAACAATCAATGCATGGTAACTTTAAAGTAATTGAGAAAGAAAACAAAGTTGTTCGCCGGTTTTTAATTAGGTGTCGAAAGCATGATTATTGCGCGGCTGTATCGAAAAGGTGAAAAGAGATTGGAGCTCCGCAGTTACTTTATAAATCTTTGAGTCTTTGTCCAATTAGCGATGCACTTTTGGTCCAGTTTGGCTCAACATTAGCTTTGCGTATCAGTGCTAAATGCACAAAGTGTATATCTATTTGAATAATATAGTAAATTTTCATTTTTTGAGCAAATTGTGACTTCTGAAGATGCGAAACCAGCGAAGCTACTCATCTTTTCAGACGATTTACCGAATCTCATGAAACTCTTGTGTGAGGGTTGAGAGGCTAGTTTAGGTAATGTTATTGAAAAATAATTACTAAAACACATATAATGAATACAGGATGCTTGCCAAGTGATGACCTCGCTTGTCAACAAATATAAAAATTCATATATCCTGAGGCCGTCACTGAAATCAAGCTAAAATATTTCACCACAATGGCGGCAGGGCAGAGCGCCAGATTCCATGTTACTTAGATCTAGAAATTCTTGCGGTCTCCGACCCGAGCCGCGCTAATCACATATTCCGGGCGAGCCCTTGATTTCTTAAGGTTCCCTCATCCCAGCATGCCAGGAAATCTCTTTGTTCGTGGTGGCGACTGCAGTGAATTAAGGATCTCCAAATTTGTCCTTTGCTTGCACCGCCGCAGTTCTTCTTTAGTTGCAAAGGGTGAGGCCGAGGCTGAATTATGAGACAGTGCATGGTGCGGGGCACAGGGGGTTGATTGCACTGCATTAATGATTGCGATGTTTTGTGTGGACTGATGATTGCGCGGTCTTGCATACACAGGCGATTGCGTGGTCTTGCGTAGACTGATGTTTGCGTGGTTTGGCGTAGACTGATGATTGCGTGGTCTTAAATACACTGACGATTGCGTCGTTTGGCGTAGACTGATGATTGCGTGGTCTTTCATACACTGATGATTGCGTGGTCTTGCGTAGAATGATGATTGCGTGGTCTTAAATACACTGGCGATTGCGTGGTCTTGCATACACTGACCGATGCGTGGTCTTGCATACTCAGGCGATTGCGTGGTCTTGCATACACTGGCGATTGCGTGGTCTTGCGCAGACTGATGATTGCACGGTTTTGTGTTGACTGGCGATTGCGTGGTCTTGCGCGGACTGATGATTGCACGGTCTTGGGTTGACTGATAAATAAATGTTTTAAGCTTAACACGTTTCCCGCGTATCCGGAATGCACAATTTTACCAACGAGTTTACCAACGAAATTTCACGTTATTTATGTTTTATCGAAGCGGCGTAAAATATTGCCTTTGGTACCCTGGTATCTCAGTGGAATATAAATGTTGGTACACATATCGTTTTATATGCAGGGAACGTGTTAACTGCGAGGATGTTTGAATGGCGGTGTTTTATGTATTTAGTTTTGTGGTTTATATCAGTTATATATCAGTTATATATCAGTTTTGTGGTTTCTAGTTGCTTGATTCGTTATTTGGGAAGTGCGTGAATCTTTGTTAGCATGATGCATTGGTTGCGTGGTGCGTTGGTTGTGTGGTGCATTGGTTGCGTGGTGCGTTGGTTGTGTGGTGCGTTGGTTGAAGCCAATGAAGTCTGGTGGCAGTCAAGAGATATTCAAACGTATATTTTTTGCTCAGATAGCTACAGGCTCACTGACGTGTACGACGCACCGAATGAACTAAATTCGTCGAGGAAGAGTCAGAAATATTTTCATTCTAATATTTTTCTGTCAGTCCACTCCAAAAGCAGACATCAAACAAAAAATTCCTCGCTGTTTCTTCAAATGGCGGATTAAATCTTATTTCAATAGAGTTTCCATGTAAGGAGCATATATCTGCTACTTATTTTTTCTAATCTGATTCATGTCTTAATTTTTCTATGCATAGTTACCATACATTTCGCTTAAAGAAGCTGACGCATCGCCTGTCAACGCAACATAGTTTCCAACAGAGGCCCCACTGTGCACATCACACATCAGATTGTGGGTCACGTGAATTAATGTGTTGTTTGGAGGCGTCCGATGCCGTGATCACTTCGGTGCTGTAGCACAAGACTTGTAATCACATCCGTAATTCTGGAGCCTCTCAGTCCCATCTCGCTCTGATGACTTCCGACTTAATTTATGAACGGGAAATACGCCAGTCTGACGGAGACCTGGAAAAGCGACCGTGTTCTGGAAATACACCTAATCTGGAGTGTGTCGGAAATACAGCTAATGAGACTCGGGTAATTTCAGAAATTGTAGCTCCAGGCTTTGTCTAAAGGGAGCTTAAGTTTAGCAGCGGCAGTGCACGATGCCCCGAGGCTGCTGCAGCTTCGGCTAACATTGAGATGAGCAAACTTGATATGAAGGCTGGGATTATAAATCAAAATTAAGAACATGAACTTGGCCGAAAAGCGCATCATTACAAAGTGATAAATTCTTAACTATAGGTGGATCTTGGCCAAAATGGACCTTATTATTCAACGCCTTCACATCAACAGGAAGGAAATGGACAATGGTAATGCGTAAATATTGCAAGAATATCAGTTCATTTTTCAAATTATTATGTTTATATATTTTTATAACTAAAGGTATAATGTAAATTGCATTTATTTCGACTGTTAGCCTGAGTTTAGCAACTTATAAACTTCACCTTAAGGCAATTCGTGAGCTCATTCTTGTGCATCCCTTAATTAAATGAAGAAGAACCATACTTCAATGGAGCATTGATAATGATAATAAAAGATATGTATTGGATTAACTTTATCTCCTAAACATTGTACCAACAAAATAAAATAAAACTGAAATGACCATATTTCTTAAATCTCTTGATAGGCAAATGACAGTCAAGTCTTAGCACGGAGGCAAATCTCAAGAGGAGAGACAAGCTTTGTTAAAGTTTTGCTTTACGCTCTCACTTTTGAAAGGCCATTATTTCACTAAGAAAAGCGCCAAAATGCGCCACTTTTGTGGCTCTCTCGAACAAGGCCAATAACTAGGAGCAGGATTTTGCTCGTTCTCAGTACTCGTTGTAAATGGACCGCTGCGAACAATAGAAACGGAGGGCCCTGCGTGGCTGTGAGCTGTAAATTTGAACTCCTTAGAAACTCTTGCTAAAGAACACGTCACGAGTTCAAATAGAAGAATTAGAATGACTAATTCTTATGTATGCTAGCTCCGGTACCTGATATATTATAGGGTAATACAATGGCAGCATTGTGAGGTAATATAATACTGGTAGCAAAGTCCGCAGACTATAACTCCAGAGCAGAGATGAATAAATTCAAAAAAGGATTAAACGTACACTCAAGTATCTTACGCCAATTCATTTAAGACTGACCTCGAGAAATTTCAATTTTTTCTGTTTAATTAGGAGAGCATGACGCGAATACGATAAATGAAATTACTTGTAAACTATAACATTACTTTACATTCTTGTAGGTCTCTCGAGTCCTGCTTTCACAGTTCCTCAGACTACATGTGTGTGATAAAAGATCTCTACAACCAGTGCAGTAGCTACAAACCGGCGGAGATTACGTGAACGTAGATAATTATTGTTCGTACGAGGATTTTATAAGCAAGGGGATTCTTCTTTAGAAGTGTAACCCGTCTGACATATAGAAAAGATATGGATTCCTACGCACAGATATTCCATGTCAATAAGAAATTCAATCCACTGGGCTTGAAAAGAGACATACTTCAGTCGATACAAATACTAAATAACAAAAGCCAACACTTCAGCGTTTAGAGTTTACTCAGAGAAGGGCTAGTAGGAAAGCGTTTGCTGCAAAAGAATGAAAAATGAAGAGGCACCACCATTTCTTCTGTGTTGAATTCAACTGAGAAGAAAAACTTCAATTGATGCGATTGCACAAGACATGGTCACGCTTTTGGATGCACTTAGACTTCACAAAGAACTGTTACTTCGGAAGCGACGAGATTAAACTTCATTAATATATCATTCACCCCTAATTTCTACACAAAAGATATAATATGACTGTCGAGGGATTTCAAAAATTACTAGGTCCGTCCCTTCACATTCAATGCGGTGTATTGTCAATCTCGCCAGCCATTACAAAACCATTTCACATTCATCACCTCTATCAAGGGATTTGCTAAGTTTTTACACCGAATAATTGTACCATCGGCTCCAGCAGTAAATCAGATGATAAAAGTATTTACTTTAAATTCAATTACAAGGGTCCCATTTTTAATGTCGATTTTAACATCTTAAATAATCTTCTTTGCGTTATTTGAAATGAGAATTATGACTTGTAACTTCATGTTTTTAGGTCTTGTTTCAGAATCCTTGACTGTGATAAAGATAGTTCCGTTCTATGGAACATCATCTCTCTACCTCGCTCAGAAAAACCTTCATAATGATTCCATGCGATCAATGACACAACAGCCACATTCCCCACCTATACCACCTCAAGTCTTTATATTATTCTCAAGTGTTTCAGCCAGCAACAATTGGTGACGAAATGTCGGTATCCTCAGAGGAGCCGTGGCCGCCACACTGCATCACAAACGAAGGCTTGGTGCCGGTCGTAGGCCACCGCCCCTTGGGCGCGACTGGTCAAGAGGTCAGGTTACGACACATGAGGCCTTCCGTACACCGTCACGAGTGCCGTGTTAAGTGCCAGCGCGAGGCTGGGCACTGCAATAAGCTCGTGCTCGAGAATTGTCCGCACAAAGCTTGTGCCTGTAAATTGTCAGCGCCAAACTTGTGCCCTTGAATTGCAGCACAAAGCTCGAGCCCATGAACTGTCAGCAAAAAGTTCGTGCCGATTAAGTGTCTGAAAAGTTCGTTCACGTAGAGTAACATTACGGAGCTCATGCCCTTGAAGTGTCAGCACAAAGCTTGTGTGCGTAAAGTATCCATCATAATGAGGCGCAAATGTATTTTTTTCGTTCTTCAAGTTCGCTAGCCTTCCGCTGGACATGCAAACAAATTCCTCTCCCTTTTTATCGAGTCGTTCATGATTGACAAAATTTTTATTGACACTATAGGTTGACTGCCGGCCCGCTGCTTGCTGTTGCTGAATCGCCTGCCGTGTATCTTAATAGTGATGCATATAGCGCTTAGCGCTTACTTTTGAGTAAATCCTTCAATTCACTCAAGCAAAACAAGTTAAAAAAACATGAAAGCACAAGCCATTAACTGAAAATGGAAGAGGTAAAAACTACCAGATACTGGATGTCACTCAAGTGGGTTGACTCAATGTCACGAATTATATAGAAGCAAAAGGAAAGCTCAACCATTTCTGCAGCGCCCCGACATCAGACTGAGTGGGATTGTTACGACATTGAGTTCAGATAAGATGGCTGAAGTTCGGATTAACTGTTGCACTAACTGTAGCGGAATACACACGACAGCAATCAAAATAAAAGCCGCTTTTCAGTGGCGCTTGTAAAAAAATCAATGGCTTAGGAATTTTTATGGCCACTCCGATGCGTTGCACCAATGAAAACTCTTTACGTGAATGGCAAGAGTTTCTCGACTGAGTGGAGAATGGGCGATCCGGAAGAAGATTTATTCGCTGAATGATTTTGGTGAATTGGATCACAACTTCCATTGAAAAACAGCTACGGAAAATCCGATTGGGTAAAATGTTCAGCGAATTGAAGCAACCGATACCTAAGTATAAGTCGAGCTTGGTCTGATGATGGTATTAAAAATATACCTTGATAGTTTATGAAATTACAGTGCGTGTTTGTTATCCATCAGATTTATTCTATATTTTCACATATCATACATCAGAGCATGTTCATATTGATCAATGTATGATGCATTTAAATTTAATTTGATTTCAATAGTGTAATAAAGAAGAAAAAATAATACAATAATAATAATCCAAAATCCTACAGTAAAAGTTGTAATCCCTCTTGAAGGTAGACATGAATTTCGACGGTCAACTGATTATAATAATCGTTGAGTTTTCCGTTGTTTTGCAATGAGTGTTGAGTTTTCCGTTGTTTTTGTGTAGCCACGGGATCACGTGGCTACACGAACACCGGACCGGATTTGCCGACTGAATTTCCTCGTCCGCCAGGAGAGATCTTGAAATGACATGTACATAGCGAGGCTGCTCAGGAGGCTGCTACAGTAAAGATGAAATGGATACGAGGAACTGGCCTTGCTCTGCATGCTGAGGCTTTGTTCTAATGCAAGCAAGCCATAAATAAATTACTACTAAGCCATGCAATCATTGCAGCTTTAAAAAATTTGCTTCTATACATACGCGTGTATTTTTTTTATTTTTTCTTTTAGTCGCGTGCACATTAAGGCCTCAAAATTGCTTTTTCTTTTATTTATTGTTCTCATTTTAATACATTGATCCGTGACAGGTTTCATATCTTCTGAATATTCGTTAAGTCTAGTAATATTAGGCCAGTTAATGCAGTGTTAGTACTATTATTTGGACTAATAAAAGTCCTAATTCTATAAATAATTAATTGTACTGTAATTAGTTAGTTAGTAAATGCAGATGTTAGTATGGTAATGGCCGCTTATTGATTGATGCAATAAGTTGAAAGGAAAGTTGGGTAGTTGAAAAAGTGTTGGAAAGTTGAAACTTCCCGTCCCATCTCCCAAGAAATCCCATTTTTTTAACAAATTCCAATTATATAAATATCAACAGGGTAACCCCCGCGTTGTTCGGGAGAAGAAACCTCTGGTAATGAAAATTCCACTATCCGGAATACCGTACTGTATTTTAGAAACAAGTGAGGATAATTACAGAAAGACCGGTTCAAACACAAATTGGCAGATTACCTCCACTAAACTCCTGCTTAGCAAATTTAAATGTTAATTATGTTCCCAAAATGATAACAAATTATATAAATACAAGAAGTTATGATACGAATATGAAAAATGAAATAACATTATGTAAAAAATTATAATATAATAAGAATTCTTGAAATTTGAAATGACTACATTTTAAATTCCGAATTTTTAATCCCCCATTTATCATCATCTCATGAAACAAAAATTAAAATTATCATTCCAGTCTCAGGTAATATCCGGACACGATTGTCCGTGAGGATACGTGCTCAAATGGCCCGTATACATTCACAGCGCCAGGCTTCAAACTTGACAAACTTTCGCCCTAGCGTGATTGAGTTCAGGTCAATTGGGCGTTTCTCGGAATGTCGGAGTAAGAGTAGCAAGTTTATGTACAGCAAGTTCTGGGCGTTGAATATATCGCTGCTAGTGAACCTTCGCTAAAATTGAACACAATTGCCATTTGAACACTGACTAATGATATTTAGAGAACTTATATTATTATTATTATTATTATTATTATTATTATTATAAACTCCTAAAAATAATGGTAATTAGTGTAACAATTAGTGTATGTATGAAGAAATTTTAAAAGTAAATGAACATTTCATTGAAGACCAAAGAATATTTCTTATTAACCAATTTTTTATTGTCACTCTCAATTTCTCAGAAGCATAAGAAATACTCTGATCTTCCAAAAAACGTGCATCAAAGAACTACTACTGTCTACCTATACCATAATTTGTAAAATATGAATGATAGAATGCAGGAAAATTACATGAATAGTAGTCAAAATTATATCTGACATTTTCATTCATTAGATCCAAAAAAGACACCTGCTGATGAATGTAGCTGATAAACCACAACGGTTATATCCAAGATAAATATGAATAAAGTTTTATCAACCTACCTATCAATTTAAATTTTTATCATATTAAGATGTTAAATTTTATTTATCAAATTACACGCCACACAATCATCCAGCGCATCCAGAAAATCATCAACTAAATTTTCTTTCACTATTACTTTTCTATGTATAAATTTGATTTTTTGTCTAGTTAATTTGCTCCAACAAGAGTATCTTGTTCCATTTAATGCCATTTCTTAATTTGTTGATAACTATTAATTTACTCTTGCGGAAACTTTGTCATCAAATAATACTTTCCAAGTTTTGATTGAATTTGTCCAATGTTGGATTTCGAGAAACTGTGGCCACCGGCCTTCCATCGTAGAAGGAAATAATTAAAGTTTACTGAACGCTTTTATATACGAGGCGTATTATTAAACTAAGTACCGTTTTGACATGAAAAAAAACAAGTAAATTTCTTTCCATACGTAGTTTACTGACTTGAAGGTCATACTTTACTTTTCTACATAATTCTCATTAGTATTGAAGCATTTATTATATCTTAGGACCAGCTTTCGCATGCCATCGTCAGAAAAGTTTGCCTCCTAAATAGACAGTTCATAAAAACACTTTTTGAGACAGCCCCAAACTTTTAAGCTTAGGACAATGTCGTTAATCGTCTGTTCTCTTTCACTTAATCGTACAATCGGTAATGGCTGTAAGGCTCCTAACTCGTTCATCTTCATAACTGTTTGTGCAGCTATCTTTAAAGGTCCTTAATTACCCATTTCTGCACTCATAATGTTTTCACCAAACATTTCACAGATTTGGCGATGACTCCCAACTGATATGAAGTGTTAAGCACATAGAAATGCACGCACTTCGCTGTCGGCGGGATTCTCAATAGGTCCATGGAAGCATTTCCAATTCACATAAATAGATCTCGACTCGGTTTCGTAATGGTGTCTGTGACGTCCCAACAGTTGCAGCAACACGGCGCGAATTCGCTAAACGGCGGCCTCAGCATTGGGGTGGTGAAATTTAAAAACTTTAATTACACTTGAAACATTAATTAGCATCCAGAGATTAATTATCATCTATATATCATCAAAAGACGAGATGTAAAATTATATAAAACTACGCATAAATGCGATGTTTATAGGTAACGTGAGATTCAAGAAAAGCATTTTAATTTTTCGGTAGATTCCCGAAGCTTAAGCGTGGTTATAGTAATGACAAGCTAAAGACCCGAGGATAACATCGAAATCAACTCAAAAATGGTTCTGGCAGTGCAAGATTGATCCCAGCGAGCAGCCGGTCTGTAATCCAATTATAAAGCATGGCAAGAATTGAAACTGATGATTCGTTCATAACGCGAAGCTACGTTGTTGCGGGAGATGTAGGTACATTAATATTACTATAGCGTTTCTGTCCGCTGGCTCTGCGTTGGCTTGAACGGTAAAAAAACATACAAGGGAATAATTTAAGGCCAAAAAGATAACTTTATTGGAATGAGTCTTGAGACATGACACGACATTCTCGGAAGAAACGCACATTGATTTGATTTGATCCGAAGATCTTCCAGACTCTAACAAATTAAATTCAAATGATGTCAGAGCGAAGATGGTAATGCTGTCCGGCTACTGTTCAGGACGCGGTTACTTCTAAAGAAAAGATACGCATTCAAATTTTGATCGCTAGTCGTTTTCAGAGAAGTGTGGGTGCTTTAAAGACTGGGATGCACAACATTCCAAGCGCAGCTGATGGTTGGCCGCTACAACATGAGGATATAAATATAAAGTGGTCAAGAATGAGAGTAGCATAGAGACTACGGTTACCTGAACAGTGGCCGTAATCAGGTCATCACAAGCCTTATTTAAACGTACTTGTAAGTGCTGTTTCCTCATCCGTCCAGTATAATAAAAAAACTGATGATATGTTTTTTCCCAATCTAAAAAATACCATTGATGGCAGGCAGTTTCATTTTGTTTCACAATTACAGTTTTTATAATCAGATTGCTCTAAAGCTAGCTAATCATTTAACCTTCAACAGCCATCTCAGTTTTCCTCTTGAAATTCTCTTCCAAACTCCAACTAAGACTCGACACTTTTCGTTCAATTTAGTTCAGTTGAGGTCACTCCGATAAGTTTTCCTATTTACCCTAGGGCGACCCGCATGCTTTATCCGACTTAATCTAAAGACACTGTATATTTATTGAAACCTTTGCTGTCACAAGGACGTTTACTAAAAAGCAACTTTGTGTCTGACGTCAGAGTTTCCTCATCAACAAAATTATATCATTTAAACACGATACAATATAAGACCCTGAACCACTTAACCAAACTGTGGTACTATAACCGGTGCTAGACGCAAGCGATCCGATCACCGTTCAGAGGCCATTATATCACAACTTGATTAAGTACACGAAGCGTCTTAAGTACACGTAGCGGTGGAGGTCTCATCTCTGTGTTCTGGGTTTACTTGAAAAGCCATCAGCGATTAACTGACGGAGTAACAAACTATCAATGATCAATGATAGTACGGCCACAGACTTGGTTTCACTTAAGTAATTTTTTTTTATTCTTCAAGTTACGCACAAACTGGATAAACTGGTCCGGCTCAACGCATTTAAAATGAAACTAAAACTAACAAAACTGCATAAGGGTTTAGTCGTTTAAATGAAAACATTTTATTACAATGAAGCATACTTCATGGAAGTGGAAAAAAACTTGGATACAACGATACAAAATACAAGAATGGATATGAAAGTTCAAACAGAATGCCTTTTAACATTCGTGTGAATGGTGATATTTCCTCATGCAGTCTGAGACCAAATCCAGAATGAGTTTAAAATGCACCTGCCTTTTCATGAATATGAAAAAAATTCGATCATCGATGAGAAAAGCAAAGTAATGACAATTAAAACATTTTATTGGGTATTTTAATGCTAAAACGAGCAAAAAAACAATACTACCTAATCCAATACTCGCTAAGTTATGTCTTATATATATTGGATGACGGTGCAATTGTACCAAAAACCGGACATTACTATTGCAGAATTCGAATTAAAAGGAAATACTGAATTACGCTTGAATATACTTTTACAAAGGATATACGATTATAATATATCTTTCCATTACATGTATCTGTTAAACACAAATTATACGTAGATTAAAATATAATTCTAATTATAACTCCAATATTAGGTATTCAGTTAGGAAGCTTCCTCTAAAAAACTACTTACATTTTATTTCATGTTATTTAACCCATTCATTTGACCAGATTAATCATAATGGATGTGTTTATCTGTTGTTCGTTTGCTGCTCATCTGAATATATTATTATGTTATATGATAAGGGCTGGAAGAATGTTGAACTTATTGAATGAGATAACAGAATAAAACTAAAAGCAAAATCGGATTTTGATAAATATTTCTTCAAGTCGATGAATAATTGTGTTCGGGGAGCTTCGTTGAGCATTGCAAATAATTCAGAAGATAGCCTGATTAGAGAGTATCAATATCAGTCGATTGCTTAAATAAAAAATTCACAACAAATTCAAAAGCAGAGAAAATGCCACAAAAATTCATGACATATTCATAGAAAACGGGGTGGCATGCAATAGAGGGTGGCATAGAAAATTAAAGATGGCATGCAAGGGAACGGTGAAATTTTTAACTCTTCGCTTTACAGTAAAACTATTCACTGTTCTCTTTACCAGCTAGCTTATACTAAATGACGAACTCCATATAACTGACTACACTCCGAAACGTTTTCTATAAGGATGTGGTGATTCTTTGTGGCATTTTCTCTGCTTTTAAATTTCTAGAGAGTCTGATTAAAACCGATAAAGAATTGCGGAATTTAGATGGAATACCAAAATTGGATGCACTCGATATATTTCCTGTAAACGTAATTGCGTGTCACAACCAAAAACCAAACTCAAAATGGCATATGATTTTCTCGCTATTTAATACGAAAAATGCGATGCACGGTCACAGAGAAAATTTATTATCAACCGATTCAGATTCACTGCATTACAATATTCATTTCGATAAATTTTATGGGGAGATGAAAAATAAGAAAGATTTTTTCTCTCATCAAATAACCTTTATGATGAATTGTTATAGTGATGAAATGCCCAATGATGAATTGCTATAGTTATGAAATAAGTCAAATATGAAATGAATCAATGATAAAATATCTCTTGCACCCATCAATGCATTACTTTTCCTGAACGGTCAAAGTACGAAAGGTCAGGTCTTGGCATGAAACGTCATATCGCGTTCCGATCTACATACGTCGTGCTCGCTTACTGGATTTCTTCAAGATGTTTTCAAAATTCTTTGTTAATTCTCGCTGAGGCAGCTGAAGGAAAATTATTTAAATTTATAGAAAAATATTAATGTAAAGAGGAAAAATTGTATTACATGTCCCTCAAGCTNGTAATACATGTCCCTAAAGCTGATAAGGTAATGACAAATAAAATTTTACAAAAAACCCAAAACGCTATATAATAGGGACTCCATTTTTTAGCCATCCATGAGAAGTAACTGATTTAAAATAGTCGCGAATATACCTCAGTGACACCAGTATGCAGCGGTATGAACTGCATATATCCAGGTGATCTATATGACGAAGAAATTGGTGAAAATCGCGTAATGTTTTGGCCTGATCGCGACGGTCGCCACGGAGATAATGTTCATTGATGAGCCCCTGAGCTGCCCGATGCCCGAAGTTTTACCCACGGTTTTCGAGGAGTTTTGTGCGAGTGATCGAGCGCTCACTTCTGCCCGGACGCTCGCCCTCAGCACTGCTGTTCCCTCTGTACTCAACCGCTGTCGCTAACGTGAGTTATTTACAGGTCTTATGATTATTATTATCTAGAAGGAGTGCATTGATAATCACATTTTTCGTATATAAATGTTTATCCGTTGAAAGTTGCGATATTGGTTCGCTAAACAATCTACTGTATTCAGCCGAAACTTTTTAATGTGCGTTGCAGACAGCCAGCAAGGCAGCAGTATTGCTTGACCTCAATGCAGCATTCAACGTTGATTGTTTTTCTCTTCATACTTTATCGGATATGCATACGCGTGCACATTTTGACACTGAATCATATTTTGTGAATTTAGACACATTTGGTAAAATTGTTTAATTTGTTGGACGTATGACATGATGATATTACATCTTTCCTTGGCTTGTTGAGTGACCTCATTTGTTGATTAATGCAAAATACTCATTCTTTTAACTTACCTGTTTCTGTCACTACCATGTCGCTAAAATCAGGTGCTGCTACTAATCCTTTCAACCTTCCTGTTTCTGTCATTCTGTCACTACAAGCTCGCTAATATCAGGTCTTGATACTTATCCGTCCAACCTACCTGCTACTGTCACCACATGCTCACTTATATTGCAACTAGCAAGATGATTCTAGAATGTGTAAGTCACTTAAATAGTATTCAAATAAACGTGTTTTAATTATTTTTCATTGTTGAGCGACATTTCTTTGAGCGATGATGCCTCTAAGGATCGATCTCAGTCTCGTTTCCTAAAGGGGTGGAGGAAATGTCTATAAAATATGATAATTTGGGAGATAAAGGAAATCTATTGAAAAAAATTTCAATAAAATATGATAATTTGGGAAATAAAGTTGCGAAGAACCATCACGTGAAAAATAATGACTTAAGAGCAGAGGAATGTCTCTGATGGCAGTGAGTGCACTAAACTCGAATAAAAATATTATTTATAAGAAAGAAAAAATTTGAGGTTATTTTCACGTATTAAATTACTCTATTACATTAATTTTATGATAAAATAGCTGATCAAATTGTTGCAATGCCGGAGACAACGACATCGTAAATCCAAGTAATGTTGGATAAATGTCTTCCGGTCGTAGTCTCGCTACCAGTGCGTGAAGGTTAAGTTTTACTCTATACATTAAATAAGTTTTCGTTCAATTCATGCGGTTGAAATTCACTTAATCGTTCATACTGATCCTCAAGCTGGGATGCAAATAATCTTCTTTGCCCATTAATCTCGTTGCATTCGTAATAAGTTTTGCGTGAATTTAAAGGACGATCGTGAATTTCTCACAAGAGTCACATGAGCAAAAAAAATTTTCTCGTGTCCTTCTAAAATTTCCTGTCTGAAAAATATGTAAATGAAGTGCAAAGAAATGTTTAGTAAGGAAAATGTCTTTAAACTAAAAATCTATTTAACTTTAACATTTCCATTTGACATATTACTTTTCGATTCATTAGTCGACACTCTTGTGGTATTTAACTCACAGTCTAATATTTATGTCATTATTTTCATGTCTTTTCGTTTTGAGATTTTGCATTCTAGTTTTTTTATCATAAAGGTGTTCTGACATTAAAAACTATTGCTATCCAAACAGATATTTAAATTTTACACTTTTTGTAAAAGCCTTTTCAAATCTTTCCTCGAAATTAAATTCACATTTACAAATATCGTCCACTTAAGACACCGGCGAAATGCCGCAGACCGAAACTAATTATGCCATCAATCGCATTTTTATTATTAAATTCTCGAGAGAATATGTATTCATGCAAGCGTATTGTGAATTTATTTTCTATGAAGCTAATACATCTTCAATTGTCAGAAGGCGTTCGCCTATGCATTTATAAATCAAAAAATAATTAATGCAGTCAATCATCTCATATGCTGCTGCAACTAATGAATTGTGAATTGAGAGAAATAATGCAATGTGAATGAAGGCATTGGTGCCAATTCTCTGTAATAATGCATGCGTGCCTTTGTAATTATGCGGCGAGTGTCTCTGCAATAATGTAGTGCAAACGTAGTGCAAAATGCGATGCACGTCTCGGCAATAATGCGATGCAAGTCTCGGCAATAATGCGATGCACGTCTCGGCAATAATGCGATGTAAACGTCTCGGCAATAATGCGATGCTCGTCTCGGCAATAATGCGATGCAAGTCTCGGCAATAATGCGATGCAAGTCTCGGCAATAATGCGATGCACGTCTCGGCAATTATACGCTGCACATCTCTTAAATTATAAGCGCATGTCTCTGCAATAAAGTTATGTGCCTCTCTGCGGTGACTTCAAAAATTTGAATTAAAGATATTTTGTCATTATCGATTGGCCGAGGTGCTCTGCTATGTTCACCACAAACAAATGGCACGCTTGATTCTTTCGTTGCCAGCTCGTCCGTTCCGGCCACAACTTCTGAGGCTATCATTAGTAATGACAGGGTGGCCGGCCGCATAAGACAATTATTCCCTCAAAACTTTTCGCAAATTGCATGAACTTTTGTGGCTTCTGGCGATGAAACGCATTTTATAAACATTGTGATTTCTGGTTCGCTTAAATTCTGTGATGACCCCGAGCAGACTAAATTAACAGAAACTAGTGGCGAGCCACCGTTAGTTCGGTAAAGCGGAAAATGCTTTCAAAGTTTTCTATTTCCTGGACTGGAAGAATTAATTGCTCAAATTCAATCCGTCCACAATTATTAGCGCGCATCTAGAAAATTTTTAAAACTCAACTGCTTTTGCCGGCATTTTTTTATAATTAATTATAATCTTTAGACTGCTCTAGGCTTGCAGCGCCTGTTGATAAAATTGAAACCCTTGACTTGAATCATGTATTGAATAAATACATTGAAATATTCAAACGCAATTTTTTTAATATTCCGGTACAAGAGCATTTGTGAGCTATTATGGTTGTCATCCATTTTCTGCGTCAGCTAATAATTTTGTGAAATTAGTTGCTATCAAGTGTGTTGGGGCCAAAACATGATGATAAACAATTGATTGCCGTTCAAGTAAACAACGTCGTAAACAACGTCATTGCCCTTTACTGTAAATTTGGAATGAGTGAATACATGTTAATAATTTTTTATTGATTTCTTGTTTCATCTCTTTTATAAGCCTAAGAAAATTTTATTTCGCGCTTCTTTCCGTTTGTCCGTTGTATGAGCCATAGGTGCAATTTTTCTAATGATTGCTCTCAGTCAAACTGCTTATAATTTCCGATTCATTATTTTATAGAACGACCGAAGATGTTCAAGCTCTACGTGCTGCTCGTGGTTACGTCACTTGTGCTTCAAGAGCCGCTGGCTGCGGGTTCTATTTCCAACAAAGTCGAGATGTGGCGTCACATCGAAGTAGATGTGCCTGCCATGCGCAAGCTGTCCTCAGCTGTCGCATGGCCTCGCACCTCAGTCGTACAATGCGGGGCCATAGGCATGATGCAGACCACTGATACCATCATATGTCAGTCTTCCTCCGAGTGCATCGTCCTGGCTGCAGACCAGTTCTTCCTGGTCTCTGGTCCGCAAACAGCTGGCTGGTCATGCCTGACCTCAGGTGAGCCAAATTGAATACAAATATACGGATTTTTTTCTTGCTGCTGCAACAACATTGTAGCCCTGCAAAAAACATTATTCACTTCATCCCATACCCACAACGGAAGCATTTAGATCCTTGAATAATACCTAACTCTGCACTCAAGTATTAAGTATTAAGTCAAAGGTAGCATATTCTTAGTTGAGATGTTCAAAATAAGTTTACACTATCTTAAAGTGAGGCAGGTAACATTGTTCGCATGGTGTGCCAGGGATCCAGCAGTGCGTGCTGCCCGACGCGACGACGGTGCCGATGTACGCCTCCTACAGCCCCGAGCCCGGCTGTGGCTTCGTCTGTCGGCCCTCGGGTCTTGAATCCAACCGTGAGTCTTAGGCTTCATCTCTGTCCTCCTTGCAGAAAATAACATCATCAATGGTCTAAGTAAATAATTTTAATAGAAATAGTTTGTGTAAGTAAAGTTAAAGTAAGCCTATGAATGGGTGAAGGCATTGCACAATCCATTTGGCTGTGCTTAACATGAGATATGCGTATGATAACTCAGCGTTTCATATGTTATCTTCTGCGGTAGCTGTCTGATTTTCATGGTAAAAACATTCAGTGAAACTTTGAATCAAATCACTATAACTGAACTATCAATATATCATAAATCTTACTAGTTACGATTCTTCCAAGTCGTCTAATATTCCATAAAATGCTCATTTCACCCGAGATTAAGTGTCAAGAAAAGTAGGTAATTCTCATGAAATATCTCATATCAACGAAAAGCAACAAGACCTTCTTACTTCTCTTCAACCTCCAGTACATTAGCTCTACCCCTCTGTTTTGCCCTCAGTGCCGGCGCCTCCCATCACCTGCTGTGACAGCTCCAAGTCGGCCACCACTGCCGGCTGCCTCAAGGACTTGGCTGCGAACTACTCCTTCGTGGGCGCCAAGACTGCGTGCCGCGCGCTGGGCATGGACCTGTTCGCTCCTCTCGTGTACACAGACTTCACCGCCTTGCTCGCTGAGACTTCCGGTGAGTAGAAGGTCTTTCTACTCCCGGAAGTCAAGTTTGTACCGAGCCTTTACTGTTTGTTAACCGAAACGTCGGGTGATAGGCTGAAATATCCGGCCTATCAGCGAGGACTTCGGGCAATGTTGAGACCCTTTCGATGAATATCAAATTATATAACACCATCCAATGCAAACGGTATTTTTTAATTATATGCGCAAGGTGTGCTTAGATTCGTACATTTTTTGAGCAGTGCAAAGCCGGGGCGCGTTCTTCATCGGCTACGTGAACCGCTCAGGTTCCTGGGCTTGGAAGAGCACCATATTCCGCACAGGCACCATCCAGGTTGCGGTTGCCGCCGCTGACTGGAACGCCACCTACCCGGACCCCGACATGTACTGGATGTGTGCTGTGGTGGTCAACCAGAAGATCCAGAACTCGCTCTGTGCCACAGGAATCAACGCGGTCTGTCACGCGCCTGTGCCGATATGTTAAGCTGGCTATGGGAACGAACAGCATGTTGAAACAGCGTGTCGAACCAGCTTACTGAACTATTATGTTGAAACAATGTATTAAACAAGCGTATGGTACTAGCTTGCAAAAAGAGCGTTTGAATCTGCTTGTTGAACCAGCGTGTGGAGCCGCAGTCTTAGATCAGAGCACTTGAGAGAGGTTCTAGAACCTCTACTAATAGCAGAAATAGGAACCAAATGACGATAGTATGGCATTAAACACAGAGGTAAGCAGGGGAGGCACGAGTTCAAACCAGACTTGTTGAGCTGTTGTTTCACACATTTATGGTTTCCGTAGAAACGTAAAGACTTCAGCAGCATATAGTTTTCTCGTTAAAGCCCTGTTTCACTGCGCGAGATCTCTGACACCATTTAACTAACTATATTCCTTCACTCAGAAGGATCACACCAGCTTCACTCATAAATGAGATAGCACTCTGGAAATCTCTTGCTTCTCCGCGTGCTTATTTGCAATCAATGCACAACAATACAAATAAATATACCATGTATGGAAGCATTCATGGTGAGAAAATTTTGTGCACTAATATTTATGGATCGTGCGACTCGTATAAATTTCTGAGATTTTCACGTGTGTAACATTTAGACTACAATGGCGTGTATAACGAACATTTATCAATGATCCTAATTGTATTGGATATTGACCACCCATAAGTAATTTTTATAAACATATATGCCGAAACGGGGATTACTAATACGGATAATAATACGTCCCATAGAAGCGATGTTGGAGACATAAGGAGATGTATACGTTTTAAATTACTCAGTTGTTATCGCTCGGCGATTCTTGAGAACGGCAGACCTAAACGATAAAAGAACGAAAAGAGATGGCCACCTTAAGACCGCGCGTTTTAAAACCACAAACCGATAAGCGGTATATACCGAGCACGGATATATACCGCTTTGAGACTTTACAGCCCTGAGACTTTGGGACTTGGCCACTCTCTAAAACAGAGTTTATAGAACCTGGATCAATACGGGGCACTGTGAGAACCCGATCGTGAGTTCTCAGTAATTATTCCTTTTACGAAGACATTGCTAGCGCAGGAAGGAGCAACATTGACAATGTATTCGTGAAATTTATTGAGTTATGCAAAGAGGGCAACGATTTGGAATCATGAGAGGCTTTAAAATAATGAATAGTTTTGAACAGCATTTAGACCAAAGGTTTCGGTTGTATTATGTTTATTAAATCTTACATGAAACGGTTGTTATAGTTATAAGCAATTATGCATGTATATCTCAATTTTTTCCGAGTGCAAACTGCTTGAATTTTCAAAATTTAGCACATAAAGATGCTAGGGCACGTATAAAAAGCCTATTAGGTGAAATTATGATTGTACTATACTTCTATCATAGTGTAAGTTTTACGAAAACTTTTAAAATGAATTTATATTGGCAACAACGTCTAAAAAATTGAGCTGTCAGTTTTTCGATTTCCTTCTTTATTTAATTAACATGTGATCAGGATTCGCGGTAGTCATCGGGATAATTCTGTAGAAGTCACTTTGAATGTGACCTCCTTTAGCAACGGATTTCCCTTCAAGTAATATAGCTATGAATTTTGTTACGTTAGCGTAAAAGTGGCTTGATTATATCAGCTTCCGTAATAATTATCATTACCTGCATCATTTCATTGTAATAATTATCGTTACCTTCAAACCGCTTGTTAAATGAGACGTCTGATCCCAGACGTCTCATCCCAGCTCGATATTCAAATTCAACACTGCACGTTTTGGTGGGCGTCAGCTGAAAAAGGGGACCCAAAATTGAACATTTATTCAGACAGAAACAGAACCCTGCAGCCTCT
Organism: Hyalella azteca; assembly: GCF_000764305.2. Lineage (NCBI taxonomy): Eukaryota > Metazoa > Arthropoda > Malacostraca > Amphipoda > Hyalellidae > Hyalella > Hyalella azteca. The sequence continues at coordinate 139,149 of NW_025945555.1, forward strand.
TTGTTATCGTTTTTCTTGCAAAACTTTTAAAATTAATTTGTATTTTAATTGATAAAAATGCCAGTTTTAGAGGTTGTTCAAGGGGTTGGTGTTCGCTTCTTTATGATGCAGCAGCGCCAGCAGTCATGGCCGTTTCGGCAGCACGAGTGGTTTTGACTATAAGTCAAATATATTTGAGTTATTTTCCTCATATACTTCTGCACACTACCGCCAGCATTTGGAGACCAAGTAAAACTAACAAAAAATCTAGGCCGCATTCTCCGACATAATTTGAGTTACTCGGCTCTATTATATATAATAAATTTTATTCTATATAAGAGACAAAGTGAATGTAAAATTATATATAATAGGCAAAGGTACATGTGCAGAAGAACTGATTTTTCGTTACGGAAAAGCGCACATAAATCGCACGGTTGAATCGTGAAGAAGTCTATATTAAATATTCGATCGGAAAATCAGATTTTTTTTATTCGACTAACTTTATTCGACCAACTTTACATCAGAGTAAAAATCCCCCCACGACGTTCAGTTCAAGGCTCACGTGTCCAGCGAGCAGCGGACGACACTCGTGTATTTATTTATTCTTCACACTCCAACGATAATATTTGCGACCTACCATAAAATAAAAGGCTGTGTAAACGAAAATAATAATTAGTTTAATATTTACAGTGGAGTGCGCGCAATATGAAGCTAGAATATACGGCAGGCAATGGTTTAAAATTTAGCATGCAAATGAAAAATTTCCTCGTTCAGTACGAAGCACTCGTAGCATAATATTAGAGCACAGTGAAAAGTTCTATATTACTGTCGTTATTTGAATAAATCAGTCCAATGGAGAACAGTGTTAACAAAAAATATATGCATGAGCACGAGTGAAGCCATCTAATAATTTGTAACCAGAACCAAAATCAGCAAAAACCATTATAATTTACCACAAATCCTCTGAATAGCAGATAAATACACGATTAGTAACTAAAATAACAATGAATTTCCACTTTCATCAATGGCGAATGCTTCAAAGCTGATCAACTAAGTACGTTAATTAAATTCAATCTATGAATTTTTTATAGCTTGATCTTGAAGACCTTGTTAAAATGTTGTGCTGCCAAGCGCCAACGTTAGCACCAGCGTCAGCACCAGCGTCAGCACCAGCGTCAGCACCAGCGTCAGCACCAGCGTCAGCACCAGCGTCAGCACCAGCGTCAGCACCAGCGTATTTCCGATATAATGAAGCTGACAATGTGCGTTTCGTATATTTCATTTAATTTTGATTTGTGTGGTGTTTGTGAGAGTGAGGCTCTGCTTGTTTGGGGACGTTGGTTTATTGTATTGAATTTTTGGCTATTTAACCTATGTTTGATGGGTTTTCTGAATTTTCTTGACTAGTGCTGTTTTTTGTTTGTTTATGATGACCGTTTTCCTGCATGGGCAGTTGACGTCGATTAACCTGTGTTTTCGATGGCAGTTGAGGCACTGTTTTGTTTCGTCAGCTATAGTAAGATTGGCACTTTAAGTGCTACGTTGGCCAAAAGTTAGAAAAAAGTTTCGTTGTACTGTACTATGATCATGTGATGAGTTATCGACAAAGTTCATGCATTACTGGATGGGTAGCACTTCTGGCTAGATGGTTGATGATAATGAAGTTTTGATAAGTGCATGTTCGACCACTCCAGTGCGGATCCTTCATCACAATGAGAAAGTCGTAAAATTTATCAACAAGACACTTTGATTATCAACTCAAATTATTATTTATGAGTTACTGAAAGGGAAGTGCATAATAACATCGTATATTCCATTGCTTCATGTATTTTAAATTTATCGAGGCAGTTTTCTTTCTATTTTTAAATAGGGCTATTTTACAATATCCTGACAACATTTGCCCAGAATTGCAGTAACTTTGGTCCAAACATTTCAAAAATTTCCAGAAAATATCAACAAATTTTCGAAGAAAAAAAGTAAAGAAATTATGCTAATCTTCGTTAGATGATGATGATACTAAGATGATATTAGACTAATTAGAGTATAGTATAGTATAGTATAGTATAGTATAGTATAGTATAGTATAGTATAGTATAGTATAGTATAGTATAGTATAGTATAGTATTATAGTAGCAAACGTTGTCAGGAGCTAAACATCACCGCTGTGTGGTTAGAAATGTACATTCAAGGTTTCGTTCACATCTGTTCAGTAGTTGAGAAGAAATGTCTTGGCCACAGCAATTTTGGCCCGTTTCATCGTATAACTCACAAATGAAGGTGAAATTGACAAAATTTTCACGAGCTAAGCGTAGCCGTTAGGTCTTAATAACATATTGATCTCGGCGCTGAAGTGTAGGCCTGATGTGGCCTGTCCACTGTTACATACATCTACCTAGTTTAATCGAGCTGCGTTCATTACTTTGGGAGATATTCCTTGGAGACCGGCCGTGAGACCGGTCGTAAAATTGTCCGAGACGTGCGTTTATGTTGGTGTCATTGAGACTGCTGGTGGTGACGGCAGTGTGGATGGAATGGTAGTGTCAGCGCTGACCATCACCCCAGCGCTCACGTCGAGGAAGAAGCGGCAAAAAAGCAGCAGAAATGCAGCCTCACCAGACGTGCACTCGCCTTAAAAGCTTCCATAAACTTCCAAAAAGTTGTTATAATGATACATCGTCTGGCGACATCTTGCATTAAGAGTTTAGCTTTGCAGCACGAAAGCTCGAATGGACCGTAAGCAACATATGATGCAGGGTAGCTCTGCTGCATGCAACGCTGTAAGGCTGCCCTTACACCGGGCAGAGGACAGAGATGCCCTCTAATGACGCTAGGCCGACGCATGATGCAATTTTTTATTACCAATATCGCATAGGAAATGAAAATACTAGCTCGGACCATCTGATATGCATTTTCGCAGAACTCTATAGTGATACTTTAACCTCTCAAGACTAGGACCTTGTGAAAAGAATCTTCGAAATTAAACGGCTTTAACTTTTATAACTTAAACTTAACATTTTATTTTCCACGTGGTCTCTTATATATATAGCGGTTTCAGCGTTTAGTAGGCCGTAGGCCTGTCGCCGATTCTTGACATCGCAGAATATTTACAGCTTGTTGCGGTCTCAAACTCACAACTCACTGATTCAATTTCTGCTTTGCTTAACCGCCCGGCCTCCTTGCCGATTCTGACCAGAAACTGGCGCACAGAGCTGGGATCGAACCCGCGCCTCTCTGCGCCAATCTTGGTACTCTNTTAAGTGCCCAAGTTGCTATATATTTTTCAACAATAGAAAAATTAAAACGAAAAAACATCTTACTTTTAAAAATTCCTTCCTTTCGAAGCAAAGAATACTCTTCCCTTGAGTAACATAAATTGATGAATAAAGATTCACTCGCAAGAGACTTCCTGCTGAATAGTGCAAGCCGGGGAACTTGATGTGGATATCTCGTGCGTAGCTTACAAATTGCATAAATGATTATTATAATCCACGCACTAGGCGCACAACAGCGGAATTATATCAATCATTCACTAGCGATGCGCCTGACTCTAAAATTGCCTCAATAATTAATGCGCTTGAACCATGATTTTATTAAGAAGTTCATGTGCATGGAGCACAGATACTTGACTTATGTAAATAATTCGCGGGCTCGGTCATTGTCTCGCGTTGATAATTAAGAAGTCAATCATTTCTTGAGTCACCCCGATCGCCTCAGCCCAGGAAGCTGCATATGCCTTTGTTTCGAGCGGCACCGACGACGCTGCATCGTAACGAAATCGGCTATAAGTTTCCGAAGCAATTTCCAAGAGTCGCTGCTGATTCCTTCGATTACATTTTTTTCTCCAAGTCGCTTCTTTTGTTCGTCAAAGTTCGTCGCATTTGAGAGTCGAACTCAAAAGTTGCGGCAAAGCTTGTCTCAAGTTGGCGCCTGGAGCGGGCGATCTCTTCACCAGCACCTCAGATTGCCGGCCAATTCCAGTTGAGAATAACAAGGGCCCCAAGGGCCCCGGAGGAAGCTTTGTCGTGTTGGAGGCGAGCAGCGTTGAACAATCGATGTAGGGAGGTGGCAAGAGTTACAAAACAAAGAAAATAAGTTAATACAGTATTATAAATAACGAGATAATGTAGAGGCTGTAGTCGGGTCACTTTTTTGTTCTAGTTTGGTTCAGAAATTTTGTTCAGGCAGCCATTGGAAATTCTTTATTCAGATTCAGAGTTACACGTTCAACAAGAGATATCGCGACAAGATCAGCATGACGAGACCCTATATACATACATGCCTTCCAGCCACGCACGGGTGTAACTCGCCTCGGATCATTCCGCCGTTGACTGAGGACACCTCGTCAGCCGGCGAGAAATCTGCTAAAATGAAAAATAGCAGGCCATAGGAAATTTGACGAAACTTATTTACATTATACATCTAAAATTAAGAGATACTAACTCCTACTTGGATAAAAGGCTAGCGCAAGACAGGCGAAATGAGATAAATATAATACATTACACAATTAAACAGGCTCAACATTAAACTTCGACTTTAAAAGCCAGTGGCAAAGATTTAAGGCAGGCAGCTGGACAGTATATTCAACTTGAATATATTTTATAGGGTAAAATATCTATTCGTGGCATCAGCTTATCCACATATGCACAAAGTTTTTTACTCATAAATCTAATAAAATTCTCTAGCCTGTTGCAGAAATTAGCTCGTCAAATAATAATCTAATCTCACAATTAATAATATCTTGCCAGGACGGGATACAGTTCCCCAGACACTAACGATACTTAAATGCATCTCCGTAATTATGAACACAGCAGCAACGTTCACATTGTTCTGGCGGCGAACATTTTATGGCGATACAAGATTTATAAGCGACATCCGCTGTCCGATTTATGGGCTGTAAATGCAATCAAACCTGCCCTGCAGCGGCCAAATTCGCACGTGGCCTCTACGGTCTGTATACAATCCAAATGCAATCGAGTACAGCGCATGTGGAGGACTAGTATACTGATGAACATACGCAGTGTATTGTCGTGGTCATGTTCAGTGTATAGTGTATGAGCATACTGCTGAACATGCAGCATATTGACTTGTTCAATGCGTGATGAGTGAGTATACTGCTGATCATGCAGCATAAGAGCATGTTTTGCGAATAGTGTAAAATTACTCCGCTGAATATGCAGAGTAAAAGCATGTTCAGGATACAGTGTTGGACTATACCACTAAATATGCAGCAGATTCACATTGTAAACGCAAGCTCAGAGTTCCTTCTTTAAACGTCAAAGCACAGAGCTCGTTGTAACACCAGCATGCACAGAGCTCGTTGTAACACCAGCAAGCACAGAGCTCGTTGTAACACCACCATGCACAGAGCTCGTTGTAACACCAGCATGCACAGAGCAAGTTGTAACACCAGCATGTACAGAGCTCGTTGCAACACCAGCAAGCACGGAGCTCGTTGTAACACCAGCATGTACAGAGCTCGTTGCAACACCAGCATGCACAGAGCTCGTTGTAACACCAGCATTCACAGAGCTCAGATCTTACGTAAGCCCCGGATGGTCTCAGCGTTGAGTTTTGTCGGCCTAACAAAGCAGTCTGAATAATTATCCTGATCGCATTTTGTCCACGAAGGCCATTAGAGCGGAACTGTAGGTTTGAGCGGTGCTTACTGGAGTACTTTGCCATTCAAAATACCCGAAGGTTTAGGGAAGCTTGCAGCAATTTAATGGCGTATAAGCCCTCATTGCAAAACAATAGATGCTCTTCGGCGAGCTTCATGAAGCCCCGAAATGTGAGCATTGCTCTACTGGCGCATTAACTTACTCTCAAGATATAAGATTTAAAACCGTTTACGGACACATAAAAGAACTTGAAACAACGAAAATGTACTAAAATATTGATTTATTTTTTCTTTTTGTTGACACATAAAAGTCTAATTACCTACAATAGTCAAAATCGCATGCGATTTTGCGATCAAAGAAGAGGTTCTCAAGCGCCTGGTAGCTCAAAATCCCAACAAGTCATGTGGACCAGACGGCTTCCATCCCAGATTGCTCAAAGAATAAGTAACCGTTCTGGCCGGCCCATTGACAGTATTCATTCAAAAAACCTTGAACGAAGGAACTTTGCCGTCCGACTGGAAAGAAGCTCAAGTAACACCATTGTTCAAAAAAGGTGACAAAAGCAGCCCCGGCAACTATCGCCCTGTCAGTCTGACAAGTGTTGTTTGTAAGCTG
>NW_025945555.1:146416-191665 GCF_000764305.2 Hyalella azteca
GTGTTGGACTATACCACTAAATATGCAGCAGATTCACATTGTAAACGCAAGCTCAGAGTTCCTTCTTTAAACGTCAAAAGGGTTTATGCAAAATGATAGTAAAAAACTGATATGTTACGATATGTTTACTTAATTACAATAAAAATTTTAAAATAATTTTAATCGTCAGATGCCCTGATCAAATTGCGTTTAAAGATGACATCATACAGAGTTGCTCTCAGGCGCAGAGCTCGTTGTAACACCAGCAAGCACAGAGCTCGTTGCAACACCAATTCTCGCTTTGAGTCACCTACATGTGGAACAGCCTCCCTGATCGCATCGTTGACACTCCGAGTATGAACGCCTTCAAGAACAGACTAGACGAAGCTATGCAGGAGCATATGTTCAGTCTTAAAATGCCTATCAAATTACGAACCAGGCAATAAGTCCAGCAGCTATCTCAATCAATCATCAGTTATGGAAAGATCGGGTTGCAAAGGCTGGATCCCTTGTGAATCAAGTCACGAAAAATTCAAGAATCTGCAACAGGCCATGGGCCTATTTCTTCAGTGCCGACACTTTTATTCTATTCTATGTGGAACACCCTCCCCGATGACATCGTTGGCGCTCCAAGTATTAACGCGTTCAAGAACAAACTAGATAAGGCTATGGAAAAATATATGTTCAGATTTGAAATGCCTAGCTCCTTCTCGAACCCGGTGGAAGTCTAATAGCTACTTCAAACTATCGTCAGTCATGAAAAGATCCGGTCAAATGACACGATTTCGATCTTCTGTAAACAAGGCACGAAAAGGAAAAGAATCGGCGACAGGCCACATCAGGCCTACGCTTCAGCGCCGAGATCACTATGTTATGTTATGCCCGTCACTGTGGGTACATTTATTTATTTGGCTCTGTATTAAGAACCCTGTTCCCAAAATGAGTGCATTGCACGACAAAATAAAATTGATACAAACGCACGAAACATATTATTACAAGATTTAAGTCTTATCCAAAATTCTATTCGAATGTTTTAAAAAAAAACATTGCATTATAAATTTAACGAGGGCAAATTAAATTTATGATCAAGCACTCACCTTGAGCGCCACTAAAAGGGGAGAAGCCAACTCCGCTGATAGCGCAGAGAGCTCTGAAAATTTGCGGCCAGACTGCTGCGCAACGATTCGGAGAAGCCAAAAAATTCAATCATGTTGTCCAAAGTAGATAAAAAATTTCTAGGGCAGTAGAACCTGTTACGGGTACTTCTAATGAACCTCCAACCAGATCAGGAGACCGTCTATAAGCTATCTAAGATTTCCTATACATCCTAAGAGGAAAATTAATCACATTTTGAAAACTTTTGCTGCTCCACGGATGGCCGGCGAATGGTTAACGGTTGGCCATCTGTAGCAAGGCCCCAAATATAAGGGAGGCTGCGTTCTGAAGGCCGGGGCAGGGTTTTTGCTCGGCTCCCAAACCTACATTAATTTTACCGCCAATGGCTGAGGAAGAAGCACGACTAGAGTGTTTCTTGGCCTCAGCCTGCGCGTACGTCAGAGTCGGGCCATTCAGGATGTTTTTTTCTGAATTTTTAGCGGCGTTCGGGGGCTATGATAACAATCACATCAACATTATTGCCCGAGATAAGCTTCAGCTACATTCGTACTCAGCGCATATATTGCGTGAATGAAGTATCGTTCGAATTTAAACCTTGTGATTAATTTATATTTTTTATCATTTATATATTTTGATTAATTGCGTTTTAAGCCTAAGCACAATTTTTACAATAAAAAACTTTGACACTTTAAATTGTCAAATGCCTTCATTGTTGAAGCATCGAACCATTAATTTCGTGGAGGAAGAAAAGAAAGTTAACAATTAATCTTAGGTGGCGTCAAATATATAATAAAAAAGTTTTAACCTCCAAGAAGCGCTCGATGTAGAGTAGCGTGTACCACACTTACCATGAAGCAATTATGTGGCGTACGATGAGTCAAAATAATTATTAAATTCAACCTAATCTCTGGAAAATACTGGAAATAAGTGCCACTGGAAACATTGGATGGAAATTGTAATTCATTTCAATGATCCCTTGGAAGCGCATCAGCGTGGAATTATCTTAGGGAATATAACAGCATAATTTAATAATCCAATCATATCTTTTTATCGTAATATCGGCCCACGTATATTAGTAAATCAGTTGCATTGGTTCCCCACAGCAAGGCAAGGAGAGGCTCGACCTGCCGAGCCTAATGGCGTCAGAGAATGTCTTTCTTTTTCTAAGATCACTCGAATTCATGGCTTGAACCCTTCGGAGCTTGAACCCCTTGTACACATCAAAGCTGGAACCCTTCGAACCCTTCGGAGCTTGAACCTCTTGGACACATCATAGCTTGAACCCCTTGTACACATCGAAGCTGGAACCCTTCGAACCCTTTGGAGCTTGAACCCCTTGGACACATCATAGCTTGAACCCCTTGTACACATCAAAGCTGGAACCCTTTGAACCCTTCGGAGCTTGAACCACTTGAACACATCATAGCTTGAACTCTTCGAGCCCCTCGGAGCTCGAACCCCTTAGACACATCATATAGCTTTAACCCTTCGAACCCCTCGGAGCTTGAACCATTTGGACACATCATAATTTGAACCTTTCGAACCCTTCGGAGCGTAAACCCCTTGGACACATCAAAGCTGTAACCCTTTGAACCCTTCGGAGCTTGAACCTCTTGGACACATCATAGCTGGAACCCTTCAAACCCTTCGTAGCTTGAACCCCTTGGACACAACAAAGCTGGAAATGTTCGAACCCTTCAGAGCTTGAACCCTTTGGACACATCAAAGCCTGAACCCTTCGGAGCTTGAACCCCTTCTCCACATCAAAGCCTGAACCCTCGAACCCGATCATGGCTAGAACCGCGTGAGCCTCTCATAGCTCGAAGGAGAATTGGGGTCGTAAAATGGCCACAAATTTGGAGGTCTTTCTCTTTGATGTTGCCACACAAAAAGATTGATTGATTTGCACTTTCCTTGATTTTACAGTCGCCACGAGGGGAAACATTTCTCTTAAAGTTAGATTTTTGTTCGCAAGAAAGAATTGTGTGAAGGCGGATCGTTTGAAGTCTTTTTTTGGCGCTTCCTAACTTTGTTGGTCGAGAATTATGGTCATCATAATAGCGATATCGCATAATTCTATCGTCAAAAAGTTTTTGTTGAATCGGTGTCCAAGTCTGAAAATTATGTGACTCAAAATTTTATAAAAGATTAGTTTTGACTGATCATTTACGGAAATGTTTTTTCTTAATTTCGAGCTTATACAGTAATTTGTGGCTGAACTCTTAAATTTCGTCAGATCATTTGGGCCGGCGTTGAATATACGTCATTAAAAGTGTCAAGATAGACGTAACTGCTACTCTTAAATACGCCTGCTTCGTTCGCAGGCCTGAAGGAATAGTCTTGGCGTGCGTTCTTGTCTAAAAAGCCTGAAGTAAATTAGGCATTTCTTTAGTTAAGGACTCGTGTACTCGAGGGACTTTGAATAACTTACGCGATTGCCCAGTTCCTGAAAACTTCCCTAGTACAAAACTTTCTTTGTAGAATTTTTCTTCAGTTGAACTGTCTAGAGAATAGGAGCGAGGAGCGGACTGTAGGCGAATTTTTCCCTGGCATGCGCCTGGTTATAAAAAAAACGTGAAGGCGGCGTGAATAATACGGCAGATGGGCCTCTTACGCCGGGCAAATGTGGCTATTGCTGGCGTCTTCAGGCTTAACAACTGCGCCATCTTTTTTGCTAATACGTGAGTAAACTTTCGCGTAGGACTTAACAGCGGCATCAATGTTGCTTAGCACGTACATAAACTTCAGAGTAGGACTTAACAGCGGCGTCATGTTGCATAGCACGTACATAAAGATCAGAGTAGGACTTGACAGCGGCGTCAATGTTGTTTAGCACGTACATAAAGATCAGAGTAGGACTTAACAGTGGCGTCAATGTTGCTTAGCACGTACATAAAGATCAGAGTAGGACTTAACAGCGGCGTCAATGTTGCTTAGCACGTACATAAACTTCAGAGTAGGACTTAATAGCGGCATCAATGTTGCTTAGCACGTACATAAACTCCCGCGTAGGACTTAACAGCGGCGTCATGTTGCATAGCACGTACATAAACTCCCGCGTAGGACTTAACAGCGGCGTCAATGTTGCTTAGCACGCACATAAACTCCAGCGTAGGACTTAACAGTGGCATCGATGCATGTCTAGCATAAATTTGCTTTTTGAACTATAGAACCTTGAAATTAATGCTTTGACGAACAGCGTGTCTATATTGCACCATAACCACGTAATGAACAACAACAAAAACCGCTGGTGACGCAACAAAAATTTCGTAGCTGTGATGGCGTTAATCGTAACTCCAGCTTACGACACAACGATTATCCCGCGCAGACAAGGGCAGACGAGGACCTCCAATTAAGGAGTACGGCTGAACTGGACGTAATGCAGAGGAGTCTTTCGTTTCTTTTTATTAACCGGTGTGGTTAGAAAAGTTTTCAGGGAATGAGGATTGTACTTCTCATTTAAGAATTGTTTCAAATAATCGATGCGGATTACTAAATGCTTTCCAGAGCTATTGTTTTCCCTATATGTATTAAATTTTTCGAAACAATGTTTATTCTTTACTAAATCACTTTAAAATTGCAAGTTGTGTCCGCTCCTAAAGCTCCGCACGTGTCATTCACACGGAATTCACAGTCTCTGATTCCGAACGCATGTAATTGCTTTCTTTCGACTAGGTAGTCCGGTTCTTTTTGAAGGCTTACAATGCGTTTTGATTTGCAGAGATTCCTTTAATTGTCTGCATAAGTCAACGTACGGGATGCACAAGATCACGGACTTTCGAAGTAAATAATAGTTGTTAGTGCCTTGCATGCTTTTGCATGAACAGCGTATCGACAAATCGCAACTGCACACAACATTTTGATACATTTGTCACGAGCATTTCGCAGTTCATGCCTCCCGAAGGACGTTTCTTAAGTAACTTGAATCCGTAACTTGTTCTGAAGGAATAAAAGTTGGGTATTATGGAATATGGAAGTAATACATCGGACGCCAATATTTTATTCACTGCCAATAATTCACTCATTCCATAATTAATTCCGAATATTTTAAACTGGCGACTCCTAAATAACAATTAAATTTTACGCTGATCTCATCTAACTTGGCCCATTTTATCGTAGTTTAAATTTGAGAGCGACACGAAGATGTATTCGAGGATCGAGCTTCAGGACATGAGAGCGACACGAAGATGTATTCGAGGATCGAGCTTCAGGACATGAGAGCGACAGGAAGATGTATTCGAGGATCGAGCGTCAGGACATGAGAGCGACACGAAGATGTATTCGAGGTTCGAGCTTAAGGACATGAGAGCGACACGAAGATGTATTCGAGGATCGAGCTTCAGGACATGAGAGTGACAGGAAGATGTATTCGAGGATCGAGCTTCAGGACATGAGAGCGACACGAAGATGTATTCGAGGTTCGAGCTTCAGGACATGAGAGCGACACGAAGATGCATTCGAGGATCGAGCGTCAGACAGTCTGGACGCTCAGTGTACTTTGCTGCGACGCAAGAACTTTGAATGTCGCATGTGTAGCGACGCAAAAACTGCAACAAAAAATAATTTATCGAAAATAAGGGCTCCTCCACAACAAGAAACAATCGGAACTTCAAGTGAAAAGGGCATAACAAGAATATTATTTAATACCACTCACTCAGCGACCACCTCATCGTTATTACTCTCTACAATAATTCATCAGCGTTTAATTCGTTGCTATGACGATGAGCGCCGGTGAAGCGAAGCCAAATTAGCGACATTTGTGTTGACAAGAAGCGGCCAGATCATATGCGGTATTCTGCTCATATCTAATAGCCATCATAAATTAAATGAAATTCTGAGTATTATAACGGCAGAGTTAAGATGTTACGTCCAATAAAAATTACGGCTGGACTCTTAATAAATGTATATGATACGTGACGAAATGTGGAATGATAATCAATCTCATTCAGCTGATGTTATTTGATCTTATGAAGAACAATTCACAACTGAGCCCTTTTGAGGTCAACTAGTAAATTGCAGAATTTATCTGCCTAAGCAGTTTACAGAGAAGCTGGACTGAACAAGCGAGCTACGCTAATAGCTGAGTAGTTTATAGGAACGGCAAATAGTGAGCAGGGGAAGCAAAATTAGTGAAATAGACTTGGAAAAAATTAAGCATACTCGAGAATAGTGAAGCATACTACAGAATAGTGAAAGATACTTAAGAATAATGAAGCAGACACCAGAATAGTGAAACATATTTGAGAATAGGGAAACATATTAGAGAATCGTGAAGCAGACTCTAGAATATTGAAACATATTTGAGAATAGTGAAATAGACTCCAGGATAGTGAAGCAAACTCAAGAATAGTGAAGTAGTCTCAAGAATAGTGAAAAAGACGTGAAAATAGTGGAGCAGGTTTAAGATTGGTGCAACAGACTTGAAAATAGTGAAGGAGATTCGGAAATAGTGAAGCCGATTATGTTAATAGCGAAGCAGAATCGAGAATAGAGCAAATTTCTTAATTATGAAAGAATTAGTAGTGAAAAAATGAAGCAGTAAATCAAAATAAAACGAGTAAAGCATAATGAATAATGAAGCAGGATCGAGAATAGTGAAAGACTTGAGCATAGAGCAGACATAATAATAGGGCTGCAGTGAAGAAAGCTTGATGATATGGAGAACAGACTTCAGAATAGTGAAGAATACTTGAGAATAGTGAAGACAATTTTAGAATAGTTAAGCCGACACGGGTATAGTTCGACAGACTTAAGAATAGCGCAGCAGACTTAGGAATAGTGAAGAAGAATGAAGAATAGTGAAACACCGCGATGCTTCGTCAATCTTCTCGACATGTCACCGTGCCAATTCATGCTAACATGTCGTCCATATTTACTCAATGAAAACTAGAGAATTGATCTACACAAACTAGTAAGACAATTAAACTATTGACCGAGACAAGTATAATATTACCACGTTTCTGCTAATGCACAAGTGGGCAACTACAGTCTATCTATTCATTTCAGAGACAGCAAGCCGAGACATCAGTCAGAGATCTTCTAGACAACGTAGTAGCCAGTAATGTTTATTCAGAGTCCTTGTTAATGATCAAATACTTGCAGCAGCGCCACGGCAAACACGGCCTCGTGACGCTGGAAAATTCCTCCGCACGAAACAGGCTGCGCTGTCGGCAGTTGCATTTGTCGGCAACGCTTGCCTGTCAGCGTCAGTTCGCTCCACATTTCTCTGCTGCCTAGGAATTAGATTAGGTGAAGTTCACTTGAAACTACACGATCACGTGACACTGAAGGTCCCCTCACATTGAAGATTCTTGAACACTAGACGTGAAACTGGAGGTCTGGAGTTTCTATTTACAAAGAAGCTTCTTGTTTACACATGTTCAGATCCTTCACGTAGGTTTCTAACGAAGCGTGTTCACGATTTCATTATCTAGTCGCTTAGAAAAATTCATTCGTAAAAAGAGATAAAATTTAGCCATTCATGTTGCTGTGCACCTACGCATTCCGTACACAACGCCAATTTCAGCCAGCCATGTTAACGCTGGTCACAGTTGTATCTCCTCTAAATGAAGCGACAGAGCGAAAGGACTTTTCATTCCTATCTTTGATTAACTGATGCGGTGTTTCCATGACGATTTCTCCTCTTATATCTGAAGGATTAATCCCAACACTGGTCCCTAACATCCCACGCAGCAAGGATTCCCCTCTTGGCAGCCAGCAGAAGCTTTTGCCTAAATTGCCAACACGGACGCTCAGCAATCACTTCGCACGCCCACCGCTCAGCCATGACAATGTCTGCATGAGTTATCAGATGGAATACAAGGGTCGACCATCGGGCATGAATTGACCACAAATGAATCACCTCAGTTCAGCCTGAAGATAAAGCGAGCAAAGAATCTACGCGAATCAAGTGTGAATTTATAACGACCGACGACCGAGGATTGAATGACCTCTGATAAATCTCTGCAAGTATTTAGGTCATGCATTTATGAATGGATGAATATTTGGCCGACACAATTCAGTCCATCGAATAGCGATTGCCGGTGAGCAGAACAACGCGTTGGGGCCTCAGGCAGCAGGCGAGGGCTGGGCCAATAGATTCCTGACGTTGTAAGGCCGTCTGATCAAATTAGCGCCGGACAGGCGTTGGGTTTATTAGTCTGCCGCCTTGAGGGGTTCAGTCGTCTGCTGCTGCGATGGGTTCAGTAGTCTGCTATCTCAATGGGTTCAGTAGTCTGCTATCTCAATGGGTTCAGTAGTCTGCTATCTCGGTAGGTTTAGTGGTATGCTGCCTCAAGGTGTTCAGTCGTCTGCTGCCGCGATGGGTTAAATCGGCTGCGGCTTTGTTGGCTGAAGAGCTTCATCCTAACAGTACATTCGACTCAAATTGAAAAAAAAAACTTTAATTAGTTACACACTTCCAGCCTTTCGACCACAGGAACAACCTTTACAATAATTGCTAATGTTCACAACTCATTCTAAGCAATTCGAGTTCAAGTTGTCACTCTTCCAAAGTTGTTCTCCGTGCTGGAGCTTGAAGATCCTTCAGGAAGACTTATTTAAGGATACCTGCAAATAAAGATTAACAGTGGAACAGATAATTACGAGACTTTGAAGAGAGTCTACTCAATATTTCAAGGGCAGGCCTACCAGGCTCATTAAGGCCGGCATTTTACATTGTCTGGATCTCGTGGGCAGCGACTCAGGCTTTCAAAACTTCAGCGCCGGTGAATGATCGCGCCAAACTCCAACAACTTTGCTTGGTGAAAAATCTTATTTTCTGAAGGCCTGTTTCTTGCATGTAGCGAAACTTTACCTCTGCTTACTGCTCACGTTTAGATTAGAGAAGTCTGAAGAAATTAAGCTCACTAATACAAGTTTTTTTTTGTCATGTACAGATTTCTTTCTCATTATGATTCAATCGCTTTATTTAATTAAGAAGAAAAAACATTAAAATCTATTATACTATAACTCCTAAGCGCAAACATTCAGGCGGAAATTGGCGTGTCTTCACACCTGTTCTGGCTCCCCTCTTGTCAAAAGAATGTTAAGTCATAATTAATAATAGCAGCACATTTATCGTCCGACGTCGATGTCATTTGAATATATTGTGCTGTGTATAGGTCCCGAGTCGGTGATTACAACATCGAACAACAGCCTGCACCCCACATGTCCAACTTATTGAGCTGGCAGTTGCACGGACGAGGTTATCTCTGTGGATGACAAGCAACCGCCTCTCATGCTTGTATAACAAGTCTTGAATTAAAGTTCTCTTAGATGGAGAAGGACAAATTGAGCTATTATTAATATTGGCTCTATTGAAGTCGATAACCCTATTATAACTTTGTTTTAGAATATGAATAGAGTTTTAACCTTTCATTCATATTCAAACACACAGTTACTTAAAAATTAGATAGGTTTGATTAAAATGCAATGAAGATATTTAGTTAAATTTTGAAAAATTTCCGATTAATTAAATTTATATTTGATCACTCGTGAATTTTTTTTTCAATAGCTCATTTTTTGTTTCCGCCTGAATTTCCAATCGGATAATTTTAACGCTGACTGCCATTCACAGAGCTTGATTCATAAAATTTTATCAGCTTACTCAAAAATCTCAGCAATAGAGTGACACGAACTGCTTTAAGTTTCATAAAAATCACGGCGTTAAAATCACACCGATTAAATAGTGAGAAAATTTACCCGCGCTGGAGCAACGATGATGAAAATTGTGCTTGATAAGCTTGAGCTGTTGAGCCCTCACCATCAACGCGCCCTCACAATTACGGCCAATTAACGCTGGGATTTACACTAACCATTTCGTCCCTCGTGACGACGGGGGCACGGGGCTTCTGTTTGTACGGGACGTTGTTGAAGCTTTTTTGACGACTCGAGGGGGGACTTTTATCATCAAGCTATATTTCTCGCGCGAACACGGCTCATCCAACAGAGATTTGCGCTAGAGCAAACACCTGATGCTAGAGCAAACTCNCACCATTACCGTGCAGGAAACAGGTCAACATTACCGTGCAGGAAACAGGTCACCATTACCGTGCAGGAAACAGGTCACCATTACCGTGCAGGAAACAGGTCACCATTACCGTGCAGGAAACAGGTCAACATTACCGTGCAGGAAACAGGTCACCATTATCGTGCAGGAAACAGGTCACCATTACCGTGCAGGCAGCAGGTCACCATTACCGTACAGGGAGCAGGTCACCATTATCGTGCACTCTCAACTTCACTGCACGAGTCTATGGCTCATCAGTAAAGAGAATTAATGCTGTCAAAATCCCACAGTTAATGTGTCCCACTCCGCGCATGCTGGTCCATCTCCCGTATTAAGATTACCTGTGATTAATTAAGATTACCAGTGATTAATATTACCTGTGATAAAGATTACCTGTGACTAAGATTACCAGTGACTAAGATTGCCGGTAATTAATATTACCTGTGATAAAGATTACCTGTGATTAAGATTACCTGTCACTAAGATTACCAGTGATTAATATTACCTGTGATAAAGATTACCTGTGATTAAGATGCCTGTGATAATACCGGTTAATTTTCAGAGGCTTATCGCTTGCCGAAGGAAATGATAGACTATGTTCGTTTCAATTTAAAATGTCCCTGCTTAATATTTGCTACCGAATTCTTTTTATGACTGTGCAATCGTTGAATGATGATTTTCGTACAGTATTTCTGGCCAAAAATGAAAAAATCCACTTATTCCCAAATTATTTATGAATAATTTTAAATACCGTAGTGTAGAAACTGAATTATTTATAGAAACTGATATTTTCAACTCCGCAATGCAGGTTCACCCTCCCAAAGCTCCCAGCCTCAGCAACATTGAAGGCTGCGCACGTTAATGAAACCGATGCTTTGTTTCGTCCACAGAACAATAGCTTTAATTCCTTTGTTTATACTCTGGATGAATCCAGAGTCGCATATTATTGGAAGTGCTGGCATATTTTCACTAGGCGGCTCTCAGGCCAACCAGGCCACTAGGTAATTCATTATCCTGGCTCATGGCTTGAAAAAAACCTTCTTTCAGTTCCGTGGACAGGACTGGTAAACAACAGCTTTATTATGCATGGGTCGTTATGCGAGCGAAAGAGCTTTTAAACTCTCCGACAAAATTCCTAGTTATTTTTTACAGTTTATAATCCAAACAAGCTGCTTTCCCTCTCATTGGCGTGAGGAAAGTATTAAAATAGTCAATTCAGATCCGTGATATTTCCAGCAGATAAACAAATCCGTTCTCAACAGCATCCCCAATTTGAGAACAATAACCTAGACTGAAGTGAAAATGGTCTAATTTCGTACTACTATACTCATCATAAAGAACGGCACTACGCTAAAGGTACGCGACTGAAAACTTCGCAATCTGTTTTCTCGCGGTGCAGAATAATCTGGCGCAGCCTGCAGGTAATGGAGTTGGATGGCTGGCGTCAGGAAAGCAAGAATTATAGATGAGGTACTGCTAAATTATACTGATCTTGTCAAGACAGAGGCAGCAGGCTCACGTTAACGTTGATTTTAGATATACCTTTCTACTGGACTTTAACTTAACACGTTTTTTTTTCTATACTTCACTTGCTTAATCGCAAGTAAAGAGGATACAACCTTGCAAAATATACAAGTATTACAATAACATACTGTGCAATANGTATAACACCTGCTGTCTCATCACAACAACTGTATAGCACCTGCTGTCTCATCACAACAACTGTATAACACCTGCTGTCTCATAACAACAACTGTATAACACCCGTATAACACATGTTATATCGCTAATAATATTCACGCCTTACTTGACGTGAGGTGGCCGTGTGCCTCAACCCGCCAGCTCTCGCCCTAGTCTCCTCATCAATTATGGCGGCAGGTCAGACGGTAAATTGACTCGCAGGAATTCTTGACACGCTTCGATTCCCGGCGGTCGTTGCTTGATCATCTGCACGGGACGCTTCCGGCTGTCGGGTCGGGGATTGCTGAGGGTGATAATGCCGGGACTTTAAAGGGACGAATGGATTATTATTGCATGCAGCATTAAAATAGGAAAACTTATATCTGACCCTTATGGGAAGGGTCAGATGAACCTCTTGGGATGTATGGCAGTAAAGATTGAACATGCTTCTAGTGAAAGATATAACAGGAATAAAGAGGCTGTTAAACTTCTTAGTTATGATAAACAAGCACAACTTGGGTTTATACTATACGGGCGCTGGCGTAATATATGACCTAGTCGGTGGAAACCGATGACATGTATATCATGTATTCACATCATCGTGAGCTAATGTGAGTGTGATTAATTTCCATTCTATAGTTTTTTCATGTTCAGCTGAATGTAATGCGCATTAACCACCTGGAATGAAAAGACTGAATTTTGAAGGACACCAAAAAATGTGAATCCAAATCGTACAAAATTAACTGAAATATTTCTATTTAACGGCAACCAGCCCAGCATGCAAGCACCCAGTAAATGCACAGCACCTGCAGCAAACATAATAAAACATTCACAACGATTTCCGAGCCATTTTGCCTTGAAGGAAAACTAGGACGAAGCTTATGCCGGCAGCTGCAGCAGCAGCACCACCACAAGCAGCAGCACCACCACAACCAGCAGCAGCAGCACCAGCAGCACCAGCACCTGCAGCAGCAGTAAGGGACCGTGCCGAGTCAGCGAGGTCCGGTCGTGCAGTAAACCAGCTTGTCAGCTCACCAAAGCCCAGGCATGTTTACTGCGTCCGTAAAGTGACGCCTATCTTCTTACTTTCCAGCAGGATAAACTATTTCAAAAGAACTGATAATTCTACAATACATGGGGTGATCGGGCGGCTAGCGAAGCTCTTTCGGATATTAGCGTTGACTTAATTTAATGACGTGTAATATTACTGCAACTTTCATTCATTTCATTCACTAGCAAGCCCCTTGTACCGTTCACATCGATTTTTGAAGGATCTACATTCAAAATATTAAAAGATGGTGCTGAAAATGTAAAAATTCATTTGCACTAAAGAAGTGCACATAACGTTAAATTTTTCACAAATTATATTCATACCGTAATAAAAATAATCGACGATATTCTGTAACGATGACACCTACGAAAGTTGCGCAATCTACGACTCAGTGACTGATAGCTTAACGCAATTCGAAAAAGATCCAAAGAGGTTGATTAAATTCGCGTCTTCTTGTGATCAATACAAAGGTTCTCTCCTCTGAACTGCAAATTAGTTATGAGACAAATGATATCTCGAAATGAATCGTCTCAAACCAATAAAGTGATTCAACTTATCGAGCTAAATTGGATGAATTGATGTCACTCTTGTACGTTGTTATTGTGTCGCTCAATGGTCTCAAAGCAAAAGTTTCTTGCTATCCAATAAAGACTGGAAGCTCGAGCTCCCTCCCTCTACTTCTCGACCTCGCTCCGTATACAACTTGAGCTTCCTCCGTATACAGGTCGAGCTCCCTCCGTATACATACATCTCAACCTCGCTCCGTATACAGCAATATAGCTCCCTCCATATACATCTCGACCTCGCTCCGTATACAGCTTGAGCTTCCTCCGCATACAAGTAGAGCTCCCTTCGTATGCATCTCGAGTTCCCTCTGTATACAGGTCTAGTTTTATTCCGTATACAGCTTCTCTTCCTCCGAATACATCTCGAGCTCCGTATACAGCTCGAGCTGTAATCAAAAACACGTTCAATCCATCGCCCCCGCAGGATTCACAGACTAAAGCCGGGATCTCCTCCACAACGAGATCCTACACGTGACATGAGCCTGTCCTGGCACTGCGTGGTTACACACTCAACTTGAACGTGATCCCAAGGTGTCATCGGAAAACAAATAATTATTTCACCAAACACATACTAAAATTCAGATAACAACAAATATTCTAACCAAATAAAATATTGCATTAATAAAGCCTCTCATGCGGTTTTTAAATTTATGTCAAATTTCGCAGTGCTTTTTCAATTGCCGTCTCTTGGCGGCCGAGAGTTTCCTACAAATTTTCCATCATGGAGGTAAACAACGGCGAAGACAAATTTATAGCCCCCGACCCGTTGCAGTTTTTAATGATTCTTATAATTTTTAGAATCGTGCAATTTTTTCATGGTCTCGATTTATATATCAAAGCAAAGAAAAAATCTGTCGCAGAGTAAAAGGAATCGCATACTAAAAAGCGGTCAATTAAATTACTTACACCGTTTTGAATTTAATTTAATTTAATTTAATTACGTCAACGAATTGTTCTGCGATAGCCATTTAGTTTTGATAAGACTACAAGATATGCATTCATGTCAGTGATGGCAAGATTTAGTCTATATGAGACGACCAGATATGCATCATGGTCGTTTTGACAATACAAAGCCTCACATAAGAGGAAACCTCGTACATTACTTCAAGTTTGGCCGTTCACGGAGATCATTATGGGCAAAAAAATGCGATGATTTTGTGTAAGTGTAATGCGAATATGATAAATGGAAGCCCAATATCAAGATGAAACCCAACAATTGCACTTGCCTGAAAAAGCTAATATGGAAGACAATCTGTGTAAAATCTGTGTATGTATAGAAAACTAACATGGAATCTGAGCACGAAATAAAGCTTTTCGATGTAAATGATTTAAATCTGGAAGGTCTTTGAGCTAATAGAGGCTTTTGATGTGTAACCATGAATGAGTTATTTTAATGTTTCATGTGAAGCATGTCATATCATCATGATCGTAAAAATTCGATTTTTTTCGAAATCTGCACCAGTTTTTAATAAAGAGAAATAAGATAGCAAGCACGTGGAAATTCGCTTGTGTTGTTGTGGGATTTATTTCAATTCCAATGGGAACAATGGCGGCAGCACGAGAAATTGAGTTCCCGACATGTCCAGTAACAAGTAATATTTGAATTCATTTCGAAAAATTTCATTCGTCGTCGACTGTGTTCATACTCAATTAAAATCGCACGCTTGCATCGTCGGAAAACATAGGGACTTTGGGGACTGCAAAAATCTCGAAATGCGGCGCAGAATTCACTGCAAAATTTCCAGCTTTGCTTCGAACGAAATGCTCGGTTTTTTTAGCCGACAATTTGTTTGCGGTCAAATTTGAGCAAAATTTCAGGTAGTTAGAAATAAAGCAACGAAAATGCCACGGCCAGGCCGGAAAAAAGACTCGGATGACCGATGCATGAATGGATGTGATTGTATTGTACAGTAGATGTGCTAAATTATATGGTAGATGTGCTGAATTCCATGGTAGATGTGCTGAATTGTATGGTATATGTGCTAAATTCTAAATTGTATGGTAGATGTGCTGAATTTTACTTCAGATATGCTGACTTCCATAGTAGACGTGTTGAATTGTACGGTAGATATGCTGAATGGTATGGTAGACTTATTGAATTGTGGGGTAGATGTGCTGACTTACATGGTAGACGTGTTGAATTGTATGGTAGCTGTGCTGAATTGTATGGTAGATGTGTTGAATTGTACGGTGGAAGTGTTGAATTTTACGGTAGGTGTGCTGAATTGTACAGTAGATGTGCTGAATTGTATGGTAGATGTGCTGACTTACATGGCAGATCTTACCGAGCGTCATTCGCGGCAAAATCAATGAAACAATAAATTGCTTCGGATAAAATCCCATAAATTCTTTGCCGAATAAATTGCAATTTGGTCTCTAATCTCAGTGGTGGCCGAGCGCCTCTGACTAACGATCCTGATATTTATGGAGCAAAGCGATCATCACTGACGCCAAAATTACGGTAGCAATATTTTTGTAACAATGCGATCGTTACCGATGCTAAAAGACTGAAAAATATGCAAAAATGTTAGCGATGGTGGGAAAATCCAAATGATTTAGTATGGATATTTTCTTCATAATGCAAGCATTACCTATGCTGAAATAACGGTCTGGGTATTTTTGTAAGAATGCGATCGAACATGACCGATGCTGAAATAAATCGCTGCGTAATGTTCAATTGAGTAAATAAGCGTCTGCTTAGAATCTAACATGTAATATGAAAGAAGGTACAAGCTAATGAATAGAATTTTATAAATAAATAATAATATAGTTTTCTGCTTGTTATCCACTATTCTTATTATATCCTGCAAGTTTCAGTCATATACAGATTCTTTTCTTTAATGCAAGTTTACTTAAAGACCAGAGCAGGCTTTTTATTAATAATCTTCTTATTCGTTTTTTCGATGAGTCGAATAACATTTCTTGCTGGAACCGCGATATAAAAAAATTGATCGTTTCGTATTTTCGAAACGTCGCAATCCATTAAAATGTCATTAGGTAAACTGCTTTTTGATCTCCAGGCGCCAGCAAGAAATTTTATTCGACTCATTGGAAAACGAATAAGAAGATTATTAATGAAAAGTATGCTCTGGTATTTAATCAAACTTGCATTAAAGAAAAGCTTCTGCCGAATCACACACCAATTTTCACACTCATGATTATTTTCTCTTTACATCGATTAAGAGCCAAAGCATCAGCGCCCTCTTCATTTGTGAGCCTTCGTCTCAGGGGCTTGGTTTGTGCAAACAAATTGAATGGCATTGCCGCACTTAAATCAATGAATTCCTGCTATGCAGTTCATCCATCCATTGCTTCAAGTTTCGAAGTTGTGAACCTCAATGCTGGTATTATTCCGCCTTTTTCGATGTGATACAATAGAGCGACTCATCGTTGCGTGCGTCAGTCTTCTTAGGCAGCACCGATTCATATTAAAGATGATCAAAGGTCTAGGATTTCTGGGAATTCTATACGGGTGCTCAATGTATCATTGTATGTTTAAAATTCAGTGATGGGTTCTGTGAAAATCTTTAATTTGGAAACGCTTTGTGTAAGTAAATTACATATCGATGAACTGCCCTAGGCTCCCGCTTCAGCAGCTCACTGAAAGAAATTAATGAAACGTCATCCAAATCATTTGGAAAACGTTGAATAATTTGGACATAATTTGGAGATATTTTTTGCTTCTGTGTGGGTCATTTTTTCCCAATTTTACCCAACGAAAAGGCGCATGAGTGCTAGATACAGAATGTGTCAGTAATAAGGACAATTTGATCCAGCACTTTATCTGAGTGTAGACTCTACCACCGAGCCCTGAGTTCCAGCCTCAGGGAGGCCGTCCCGCTCCATACCGCATCCTAAACCCTGTGATGTAATAAAATTCTCGTGGTAAGGCTGATAATTAAAAGCAGTGGCAGATTGAATAGAAATGCAATTGTGGAAAGTTAGTCTATTCGATGATACCCAAATCGTTTTTGTGGCATTTAATTTTATTTAATATTTTTCGTGATGTTTATATATATATATGATTTATAAATATTTTAATATCTTGGAATATTGATGAATATTCATTCATCTCGATATAAACAACAACGATAAAAAAGAATAATACGAAGAAGAAACCTGAATACCTGAAGAAATAAAACGAATAAATTAATCTATAAAATTTTGATAACCAAGGAAAATAACACAAAATTGAATCAAAAGGGTCAAATTAAATTCAAAAGGTCGAAATATGTACTGAAGGACGAGTTCATAACTGAATGGATGAATTAAAGAGAGCGAAAAGAACAACTGAAACGACCGAAGAGAGAGAATTGAGTTACTGAAGAGAACAATTTCCTAAATAAGAGAGCATACTGGAAAAAGTGAGGAAAGAAGTTCAAGCATTAATAAATGAAACCCATGAAGCGGATAAACAAAAGACAAATTCTTGCGGGAAAGAATAGCCAACGCAAGTGCAGAGAGCAGTCGAGCGTGGCAACGTTCTCAAAAACTTGCGTGGACTTGAGAAGATAAAAGGAATCTTCTCATGTTCCCATAGGACGCCATGATAAGAGCGGGACAGAAGGATCTCGCGCAGGCAGGAGCAGAGGCAGACGAGGCCACGGGACTTCTTTATGGGACAAATTGGCCCGGGATTGGACACTTGTT
Organism: Hyalella azteca; assembly: GCF_000764305.2. Lineage (NCBI taxonomy): Eukaryota > Metazoa > Arthropoda > Malacostraca > Amphipoda > Hyalellidae > Hyalella > Hyalella azteca. The sequence continues at coordinate 164,469 of NW_025945555.1, forward strand.
TATTGTGGGCCCTGACACCTGATGGATGAGGGCCTCTGCGTCGGGCTCATCAATACTGCGGCCTTAGCACTGGAATTAGACCAGCCAAAGTTTAGGAAAAAATTCTTATCAAGATTTTTGAGAAAAAGTTATATTTTGCGATAGTGCTTACGGCAGATGTATCAGTAAAGAAGATCGCGAATACTATGAGTAACTCATCAGTCACGGTGACTGCCAGATGTCATTTCGGCTTGGCCGGTGCTAGACAAGTTCTGGAAGTTGAGGTTGTGAGCTAAATTCTCCATTCAAGGTTCACATGTCAGATGTGTGCAGAAACAGTCAAATTACCTCCTAATTAACTCGTAACTTATATATTAATCAGCCTCATTCCAATTTATGACTCAATGACTCTGCTGAGTTAATGACTCAATGATTCTGCTGAGTCAATTCCTCTGCTAAGTTAATGACCTTGCTGAGTTACTGAGGGTCAGGAATCGTTCTTTTTGAGCTCTCATCGCAGGATCTTATTGCTTGTGCCGGGGCATTAACCCTGATGAGTCAATGACTGTCCTGAATAACGCAGTAATCACAGCTTTCTGTGTCTTTGTTAATTAAAATGCAAACTCACTCACTCTCATCATATAGCTTCCCATTAATTTCAATAATGTTTTTATTCCAGATTCTAGTAAGCCACAAACGAACATCTCCGATGGAAGGAAGGAACCACCAGCAGGATATTATATCGTTAGCTTATTTCATTAGCAGGTCACACAAAACAGACTCGCAGGAAGCTCACCAACTACGCACAAACTTTTTCCGATCACTGAGATACACCAGCACCAAAGGAATGGGCGTCGCCGGGGGAGCTGCTTCTACAGTTGACGTCGATGTTGAAAATTCGGCAGCGATCCTCGAGCTGAGTTAAGTTTATTTCTGATAAGAAGAGACACAATATATGATATGGGGGCCATATTTCAACGGAACTGCAACTTGCGTCGATGCCGCGCTCGTGTCGCCACTCATGCGCTCCAGGGTAACTTCGTCACGAAGTGGGAGGAATCCGGACAGGAATTTATGTTCACGCCAACGCCGTAGTCCAGTTTTTCTTGTACGTCGAATACATTTACAGTAGAAGAAACTTATTCTAGAGAGCATAAATTTCTTTCCATAAGAATTGCAGACTTTGAAAAGGTTGTTGAGCTTTTATTTCTTTTAGCAAGTCAGCTGAAATTTTCTCAGTTTACATTTGTCCAAGTCTTACAACAATTCTCTAATTTGCTTCCACTAAAACTCAAAAAATTCCTTTATTTTGTTGCATTTAATGAAACCATATCGAACTTTTTCCTACCTGAACACCTATGCTAAGTTTTACATGCTATCTCAGTCTTCACACGCACAACCTTCATTAAATTCTTAATCACATTCAATTAATTTCACAACATAATTTAGGCTATTTTATATGTCTGCAATGAAAGCCTCATCGTTTTCTTTTGAAGTCTTGGAAGACTCGGGCGCAGAATTTTAAGTAGCGGTCCGCACGACTCGACTTCTCTTTAAGTCCATTCAGAGCGGCCATAGAGGCCTCTTTTACAGCCCTTACAGCGGTCTTATTAACTGTCTACGTTTCGCTGCTCAAAAGACCATCATCAATTCCTTTGAGTTTACGCCAATTGAGCGGCCACTAAAAGCCTCGCGCCGCAGTTAAACCTTCGCTGAATCCCCAACTGGCCTCGCATGCCGGCGCCAAACTGGCGTGGCGCTACCAATTTGCCGCTGCATTGAGACGTTCTTGTTGCTTCGTCGGTATGTATTGCGAACTATATGCCTCGTCAGTGAGTATTGTGTACAGAGCCTCGTCGGTGAGTATTGTGTACAGAGCTTCGTCAGTGAGTATTGTGTACAGATCTTCGTCGGTGAGTATTGTGTACAGAGCTTCGTCAGTGAGTATTGTGTACAGATCTTCGTCGGTGAGTATTGTGTACAGAGCTTCGTCAGTGAGTATTGTGTACAGATCTTCGTCGGTGAGTATTGTGTACAGATCTTCGTCAGTGAGTATTGTGTACAGATCTTCGTCAGTGAGTATTGTGTACAGAGCTTCGTCGGTGAGTATTGTGTACAGAGCTTCTTCAGTGCGTACTGCATACAGCGCTTTGTCAGTGTGGACTGAAGAATGCTGGTACATAGCCAAGTGCATTTAGATTGCCGTATTGCATTCTTGATGCATTCGCGGCGTTGCAAGATTGCAATTTCAAGGAAAATTTTAGGTGCCAAATTACCAGGTAAGTAATAGTACAAAATACCGAATTGAAAGGATAATTTATATTACCACATTACCAGGTAATTTCGAGTAGTGTATTAACAGGATACTTTAAACGGCCCATTACCAGGTAAATTTAAAGTCCAGAATTAACTTGATAATTCCCAACGCAGCCTTGCCCGGTTATTTAGAGTGCTGAATAAAGTGGTTAATTCATGATGCCGCATTGCCATGATACCTACGGTATATAGAACTACCGAGCTAATTTATTCTGCCTCTATATCAAGTAAATATTTAGTAAAGAATAACAAGACAATTTACCCTACTGCAATACCAGATGAATTCAGAGTTCAAAATCACCAAGTGTATTTATGAGGATCAAAAGGAACGTTATAACGAGCTGCCTTGTTCCTTAATTTAGAGTACAGTAATGTCAATAGCAAAGAGCAGCGACACATTCTAGAGCGTAATTACCGTGCCACGTATATTTAAGATGAATATTTTTACTACATTTACACCTTTGAAGTTAGCTCTGAGCTGTTAAATATAATTTATAAGACGCCTGTCGTCGCAATCTAACCAATATTTCTTCAGCTCCGCAATGTAGTTTCTTGTTCCAACACAAATTCCAGCTCACATATACCGATGGTTACAGTTACGGATACTAGTGATTACGGTTTCGAATGTTGATTATTATGGTTACGGCTGCTGATGATAACGCTTACGGTTACTGTTGGTTCAGCATAAGGTTGCTGTTGATTAAGGTTACGGCGGTTGACGGTTACGGATGCTGATGACTCAGCGATAATATATAACCTAATCAGTGGCCGGCCAATCATGATTTGCGGCTCTGAATGATTTATTTTCTGATTTCTCTTCATGTTCTTTTCTTTTCTGCGTTTTTCTTATTGATCCGTTTCATGGTAATTTAGGCTGTTCTTTAGTGGAAAAATGATAGTTTATTTTAATTCCGCGTTTTGAAATTTGAAGGGAAGGCTCCAGTTAAAAGCTTAATCTTCGACAAAATATTTCTATGCAATATAATTATTGACACTTAGAAATATTGAAGGTGGTTCTAAGTAGTTATTGATCATGGCATAAGGCGATAATTATATATAATTTATGATGATTTCAGTTGATATTGATTTTAACTATATAGATGATTTTTATTCTGGGTGATTTCAGGTTATGAAGTTTGATAATTATTATTTATATATGACGATGAATATTTCGAGCGGTAATTTAACATCTTAATCAAATGAGCGATAATATTAATGATAAATCGTACAGAACTATTTTGATGGAACATTGATGAATGACGTACAACATAAATTCGAATGAAACTTAGATCACTGACTTTGAGACGGTAAGGATTGAGATCAAGCGCTACTGTGTGGCAGGACCGGAGTGATTTCGAGACCGTGAGCATGATTTCGTTTCCGTACAACGAATTTATGGCCATAAGGCCGTTGCAAAGGCGTTGCTGAGGGACTCTCCGTGGACAAGGTAGCATTAGTAAACTGTGTGCGGCGGCTGTGTAAATAAGCAGCAAAAATTATTTATAATATAAGCAGACAGGTTCTTCTATTGTGCCAGTTACGCTATCACGGTCGACTGCTCCGTAGACGCGATTATCGGCAACGGACGTCGGCTGGCGGTTTCGAGAAGTGCCAGCTGCGAGAAACTTCGACTCGTGGAAACAAATATGACTTTTGCAAATAATCTGCATCATTAACAATATAGGGGTAAAGGTTAAAACGTTTTATATTTTTTGTTCGGCCAAGAACAACACCACGGTCACGAAGACCGTGGCGCAGCCGTGAGACAGGACTAGAAGGTACGAGACGTGCGGTGACTAAGGCGGCGTCAATAACATCATCCAAGTGATGGCCTCTGCGCAACAGGGATCCTTCTGAAGTACGGTCACGGTCAACAGCAGCAGCTATACGGCTCAAACTGGAAGCAATTACATAAAATTGGAAGCGATCAAAAGCTTTATGATATACATTATTCGATAATTCAGCGGCCAGGTCGACCATGTGACATCTTGAAAAGGTGCAGTGAGATGAAAGTGCTGTCATGAAAAAGACCGAGCGATTACGTCAAGATACCGTCATACGGAAGACGTTCGTGATCGAAAAGGTCGCGGCATGGCAGCCGAATTACTTTCAGGGATAGAACTTCAGATCAACGTCTTCTCATAAAGTGGCAAAGTTCGAATAGGGATTAGAGAGATTTAATTCCGAAGCCTTGATTCAACTCATTGGGATTGGGTATTTAAGGTGAAGTCCCAAAGAAATAAAAGTTCAATTCAATCTATATATTTGTCTATGTATGTGTTTGTATTTGTGTGCGTTGAGTACCTTTATATAATTCCGAAGATACTCGGAATTATATAAAGGCTGTTGAGCTCGTGTCTGATACTTACCGTGTATCATGCCTGGGAGTAATAGTCGAATCCTCTGATACTGAAGGCTGTAGGAAGAAGTGTGTAATTTTAATCAAAAATTATAAGTTCATGTTTCCTTTGGATTTCAAAACGAAATTTGGACTTCTGTTCATTGTGTCTATCTTAAAATTACAGTTTTTCAGTCTCAAAATTGTTAACTGAATTCGAGATGATAGTGTTCGGAGGTAGCTTTATTCTTAAATTACAAAAAGTTTTTTAGCCTGGCCAAAGCCAGGCTAGAATATCAATATAAAACCTATTAGCGATTTTTAAAGGAGGAGACGAAATTGAAATAATTGATTTGTTACATATGTCCGATCGTGTTATTATTAGCGCATTTTCTCATTTATGAAAAAAATCACTATTGTGCTCGATATGTCCGTCTGTCCGTCCGTCCGTTACTTCATGTTTTCGTCGACGAGAAAATGCGCTTTCTGTCACTCACTGCAGTGAGTACTGAGTTATATTATTATTGTATTATATCGAACAATTATATGTCGTTATTCTTATTATGCAGCGATCGAACGTTTATTTTTAAGTTAAGTGATGTAGGAGTGTAAATTATTATTATTAATGCAAAGCACATTATGATCCATGGTTTCTATTTACGTTGTTGAGAGCAGGGAATTGAGCGTAGTTAAAGGAAGGTGCAATGAAAGATGCCAGTCTTTGCTGTTTATTCTGCACAATGTCCTAATTATTTTGCCACTTTATCTTTCTCGTCTGGAAATTAGTGACGTAAATAACTTGTCTTAAACTTGGCTACCATGGTTTTAAAATTTATTCTAATTCGAACTCAATCTTATATTAAAGTCATGCAGCTGACCCTGCCAAACCAAGGAGATTTTATAGTTAAATTTTAAGAACAAATTCCGTAGATTTTATTATGCCTCTCTCATCTACATTTAAAGTCCTACGAAGGCACTGCATTATTTAGAGTAGATTATGAAGATTTTGCAATTTTTCGATCTCGGCAATTTCTTATATGTTTATTGAGGATGTTCAGTGATAGCTCAATCAAAGTCTCCAAAGTTAGAATGTTCTTTTGAATTTAACATAACATATTGACGGCTGACACTAGCCTCTACATTATTTCAGGAAAGCCATCACACAGGTTACCAGTATGTGCTCAGCTGGCCCATGAAACGCTTGCCAATGAGGCACTTACACCCACAATATTTTGGAGTGTAAAACTCTCTAAAATTTAAATAAATTGAAACAACAGCCTCCAGAACGCGTCCTACTCATCATTCCGTTAATTTGTGGTAGCCAAGATTGGTAGTGTTTGCCTCTCGGCCCCCTGTACCCGCTTGTTTAGTAGGCGAGTCAAAAGCGTTCAGGGCGAGAAATCCAAGATGGCGGTCTGAGCTACTGAAAAATATATCAGCTTTTAAATTAAAAACTAAGGATTAAATTTCAATCTTTCATGCTGACAAATTCCATTTTTTGTTATATTTTTTAATTTTTGTTTCTTTCAAATTATGCTCTCAGAAAACCGACACTTTCGGGGCTTACAAGTAGCTATTCTAAGTACAAAATTAATTCATACTTTTTAGGAGACGTTACGCAATTCAAATATAAGTTCCAACTTTATCAGTCGTGGGACAGTTTGGTGTAGTGGTTAAAGGCGTCGGTTTTAGCTAGTGGGATTGATCTGGAGGTCGAGGGTTCGAATCTCGGGCTGGGACTTCTGACGAAGTTTACACTTCTGAACCACCCCCCCCAGCCCGGGAATCGAACTCTCGGGATCCAGGCCCCCACCGCTAGCTTAAGCAATAGGCATTACTCACCACAACAATCTGTCCCGCCCTCCTAGGTAAGGGTATAAATATAAAGGTGCCACTTCCGAAGGTTAGGGTGTAGCTGTAGGTAGATACCGAGCTGTAGGTAAACGGGTTACGTAGAAGGGGGCAAAAAATTTTTCCCGCATCCATGTTACTCAAGTCCTATATCCATGTTACGTATCCAATAAGTCCTATACATCTGTATCATAGGCTACCGGATTATCATATAGTATTCCTATGTAATACGTCGATCATAGGCTACCTGATTATCTGTCGCAATTCCCAGAGCAACTTACTTAATTCGACCAAAAAACTGCTGATCACAAATGCAGACCTACCCTGACAACATAATTGAACTCAATTATGATAATCGAATGTCTGAAAATCAGCGTGCAGTTTTCGTCAATCGAGCTCCAATCTTCACGTATTTTATTTTTTCGCGATTACTAATGTTTGTTTTTATCTAAATCTTCATTTCAATTTTTGCTTCTACATGGCAATTTTTTGATGTGTCAGACAATTCTCTATCGATTAGTTCGACATGAAAAAAAAAATTTCTAAGGCCTGATCGCCGGACAGGTCTTTTCTAGCCTGTGGCGATCGCCTCCATACTGCTTTAGCTGATCGATGTGAGGCTACGTAGTCGCTTCAGAATTTTTGATGACGAATTTTTAAATACAATTTTTTATCGATGAGCTTTTTGGCTTCGCTTTCTTTTTCTCACTTATATTCTATCTGTTGAAAACAAATTTAGTTATTGATGCGCTACGTGGTTTTGCAGCTTTTAAATTTTCATTTTCGAATGTTTTTTGCTATATAAAAAATTAAATTTTTAAAATTATTTATTCTGTCAATTGATTCATGCATTATCTTCGACTTTACGCAAGTGTGCTAAATTTCAGATCGATCGGACATGTAGAAATGTGTTAAATATCAATTATAAGATTTGTGGCAGACAAACAAACAACAAGAAGTGAAGTTAAAGAGTAGTGTTTTAATAATAAGATGAATTCAAAGCCTCATAAAAAAATTTTCATACAAATTCAACCGTGCGAAAATTTATTGGATATCTATACACAGCGATAACACACTTAAGAATTCTAGTCAGCATTAATATCCTTAGTAATTTTACTGGGCAATAATTCATTTGATAATACGTGTGTGAGCGTTAATATTCTTATAAATTTTGGTGGTTCAGGCACGCGATAATTTACTCTACTATCCTAATAAATAAACTCGCTTTATTATCAGAGGGGAAGGAGAGGCCTGGGGAGGGGATGCCGGGGAGGAGGGAGTGACACGTCCCGCGTCTGGGGGAGGGAGCGACACGTCCCGCGTCTGGGGGAGGGAGTGACACGTCCCGCGTCTGGGGGAGGGAGTGACACGTCCTGGGTCTGGGGGAGGGAGCGACACGTCCCGCGTCTGGGGGAGGGAGTGACACGTTCTCCTCAAGTCAGGCATGTTCACTGGTTTTATCATTCCTAATTCAGTCAGTGATATAGTATATCTTTTAATAACTATTATTTTGTACTTTCCGTGAAGTGTTTGTCATATTTTTATTCTGACCGTAGACTAAAAATTATACCTATGAATGCTTATTGAGGAACCACTATACGTTCACATAGGCCATTGTAATCTAAAATACCTATGTAAACTGAGAAATTGTGCAATTTAGAAATAGAATATACATAAAATTTTGCCAAGCAAAGAGGATCAAGAAACGACATGAAGATTCGATGACCTCACAATTAAACATTGTCTCGAATCACAAATTTTGAACATGAACTTTTGATCGAAATAAAGCTTATGATCACTTACAATAACGCTGCCAGAAGAATAGAAGCTTACAATAACGCTGCCAGAAGAATAGAAGCTTACAATAACGCTGCCAGAAGAATAGAAGCTTACAATAACGCCGCCCTAAGAATAGAAGCATTCAAGACTCTGCGTCTTAAGGATATCCAAGTTTGCGCTGCATGCGCGGCCTCCCACCCTGGACCGTAACTTACTGAGGGATTGAGGAGAGACGCTCAGCATAAAATGCTAAGTAGGATTGCCCGGATAAAATCTGCATAAAAAACATCGTCTTGAAGAATCTGCCGGCTCTAAAACTATCGAGGGGAGCTCGTTAGTGCGTCCGGCCATGAAAATATTATTAGAAAAATCCCGACCGTCCTCTGTGCGGCACAGGAATAAAGCAACCGAGGCGGTGGGTATAGACTGCACTGGGTTTTAGTGCAGATTTTATTATTGGTTTCTGCTTTATTCTTCGATTTATTTCAATATTTGACGTGCATCTCGTTGAAAAAAAAATACTTTTTGCCCTCAAGAATGTTCCAGACAGTAAATCAAGGTAAAATTCTTGAACGATTTCGGGCCTGCTTCTTGCAGGGATTTGCTCTCTCCACTCCTGATCATCGAATGCAAATCCTTAGCGCTGTCGGCAAATTATTTGCATTTCCTCTCCGTGTAACTCAATCTTCTCCCCACAATCAGGCTTCCCCCGCGGGGCCCTTGCTATTCTCAACTGGAATTGGCCGGCAATCTGAGGTGCTGGTGAAGAGATCGCCCGCTCCAGGCGCCAACTTGAGACAAGCTTTGCCGCAACTTTTGAGTTCGACTCTCAAATTCGCTGCAACTTTGACAAACAAATGATCCAAGACGTAGCTCGAAGTTGAAACTTAGAAGCGAGCAACTTGTTTTCCAATGCAACCTTCGAACTTGAATGGGACTCGATAGTTCGAGAGTTGATAGCGGACATTTAGAAACTCGGCTCGTCGACCGACTTCGTTATGACCATGTCGTCGGTCCAACGAGTTAATTAGCCCTCTCAGAACTTCTCACACTTTGAATTATAATTGAATGAAATTCAAATGGAGCAACTTGACTAAAGTAGTTCTGACGGCCCTTGAATGTTTTTACCAACTGCACGAAGATTGGCAAGGCTCACTCGTATTTCTTTTAACTCGTATTCCAGGTTCAAGACGCTGTTAAGTATTGTACCACATATTCACAGGAAAAAATCAATAACGGGGAGAAAATCATCGATATTGCTACATTTCGTTTAAGAAAAAGTTTCTAAATACAAATAAAAATTCTACATGAAGGTGCGTAGGAGAATTTCTGTGATAAACCCAACTTATAAACTTTTCTTGCCAGAAAGAAAGAAAAGGGTCATGAAGAAGCTCAGGCATTGAGTTTCTTGGGCAAATATAGAGAAGGAGACTGCGTCGGTCTCCATAAGTGCGTTCATCACCAGAGGCCAGCGGATGTTCGGCGTTGTTTGTAAAGTGGTTGTTTTTGTGATTCTGTCGCTGGTTCGTGTTTGGCTTTAATCCTGCTAAGCAAACAACCACAAACACAGGAAGATGCGATTCAATGGCCGCTCTGCCCAGACCTGCGCGTCATCAGTTTAACCGTTGAAGCTCGGGCCAATTTAGGCCTTGATTATCCCCCGCCGAAATTCTGATCAGTCAATGAGTTCATTGTGATCTTATAATGTTCTCATTGCGATCAGATAGCGCAATTATTGTAATTAGCAAATTAAATGATTATGACCAGCCAATGAAATGAGTATGATCAGTCAATGAAATGATTATGATCAAAAATGAAATGATTATAATCAGTCAATAAAATGATAATGATCAGTCAATAAAATGTTTATGGTCATCTATTAAAATTCTTATGATTAGCTAATGAAATGACTGGGATGGGCTGATGAAATTATCAGAATAAGCTCATGAAATGATTACGACCAACAAATGACGCTTGCTGTTCTAGTCTCATGAAACACTCCTTTTATGCGTTAAGGCAAAATTGGTCAAATTGAAGTGTCTAGGGTTTGCATTAATTTTAATAGTTATCAACAAACTTTTTCATAGAGTTCTATCGGCTACCGATTATTTGGAAAACATTAAAAAATTTTGTGCGAAGTTTGGAAGGTTAGCAGCTTCTAAGTAGAAAAATAACTCTTGTATTAAATTTTAAACGGTCCCCATTCCACGCCATATTATTGACATCCTGTTCGGTTTTGTTGGATTGAAACTGACTTACCGCAGTCACAACTCCGGCGGTGGGCATCAACTCATGGCGCACTTATTCAGGCAGCTGGAGAGGGCCAGCTTCCAGTGGGTTGTAGACTTAATAACAATAATAATAATAGTGGTTTCAGCGTTTATTAGGCCGTAGGCCTCTCGCCGATTCTTAACATCGCAGAACATTCACAGCATTTTGCGGTCTCGAACTGGCAACTCACTGCTACAATTCTGCTCTGCTTAACCGCCCGGCCTCCTCGATCGCCGATTCTGACCAGAAACTGGCGCACAGAGCTGGGATCGAATCCGCGCCTCTCTGCTCCAATCCTGACACTCTGAACTTTAACCACTGGGCCACCCTGCCCAGATGAAGTCTACAGACTTCATCATGTAGACTTTATTACGTCCAGGGAAATAAACGTCAAATAGAGTGCAGTAAACATACCGTTGAACAATAGCATATACGATATTTTACACCTTCGGTTCCTCTGCCAAAATAAACACAACAAGTGAGTTGTCCAAATTTTTTTCGGTTAGATTTAAAAACAATCAAATTTTATATAAAGCTTAATTTATGGAATTCTAGATCGCATGACTTCAATTCCATGCACGTACTTTTACTTAGGTTCGTTAACAAATTATTGTTGCTGAATTTAATGTCTTGCCACAAGCCAGTTTTCTCTCAAATAAAGAAAAACGATCGTTATGAGAAGAACTTTTCGGATAAGTTTCGGAAATGAAAGGGATTGTGGCGGCTTCATACACCCGAGTTACTGTCACCGCCATAAGAGAACTAGAACGATCAATTGTGATTTGTCTTACGATTTCAAATTAGTCAGTTGTAACTTGTAACTATCTCAGCCTCGTACCTCAAGTCAGTTTATCATACGCCGTTGTCCACATGCGGAACCATGTGAGTCGCAATCTTCTAGGCTGGAGTATCTCGTATTCTCTGTTGATATGACTCCTAAATTGTTCACAAGTAAAATGTGGCATTATTAGATTTAGAATATTGTACTCTTGTGTAATAGGGTTTTCTTTGTCGTTTCATTTACAAGTTAAAAGTAAAGGAATGAACCTCTCGTGTATCCTTTTTCGAAACTTCGTTATCTGCCCGAAAGAGCGTTAATTAACAATGAACGGCTCGCTCGGAACAGGGATCTTCATGAATAATATTTTTTTTTTTTCAATACATTTTTGTACACTGTATGATTGAAATTATTCCATAAAGCCCCATGCTACTGACATTTTGAGAAACTCTAAGAAAATCGGATTAAACATCGAAGTTTTTCATCGTCAACAATGGCCAGTCTAACCTAATCACTGTCAGGTTGATCAGTTCACTCGTTACTCAACTTAAAAGACTAGCCCACTTCTCTGATGAAGTTCCTGCTAAGAAGAAAATAGCACTACTCACTTGACGGGTTTTTAATAGAAAGTGAAGCTTATCTTAATTGCAAGGAAGAAATTATATGATGGATATGAAAATCATTATGGACAATATGACGAATTAGATGCCACTCGCTTTAATTAAAGATTTGAACTAAAATGAAGGGTTTCAGAGGCTCAAGGTCAAAGTTGATGAGACGCGGAGCGGTCTTGAGTTAATGGGTTGGTAATGAGAGATGGTATGGCTGCCTCTATGACTCTCATTAACGGACGCTAAGCGGTCTTGAGTTAATAGTGATAATGAGAGATGGTATGGCTGCCCCTATGACTCTCATTAAGCGGACGCTTAGCGGTCTTGAGTTAATGGGTTGGTAATGAGAACATTTATGGCTGTCTCTATGACTCTCATTAAGCGTACGCTAAGCGGTCTTAAGTTAGTGGGTTGGTAATGAGAGCGGCTATGGATGACTCAATGACTCTCACTATACGAACGCTCAATGGTGTTGATTTATAGGGTTGGCAATGAGAGCGGTTATGACTGACTCCATGGCTATCATTGAGCGTGCGCTAAGCAGTCTTGAGTTAATGGGTTGGTAATGAGAGCGGTCATGGCTGACTCTATGGCTCTCATTAAGGGGAGGCATCAGCGATCCATTCCTCGATTATATTCCTCGATTACAGCAGGACGCCTTCTCGCTCCTACAAAGGAGCTGCTCAAGCAGGGTGGAGGGGGTGAGTTCTGATGTTCATTTATTTTATTTTAATTTACTTTTTTAATTGATTATATCATTAATGAAAATTTTGCGCATTTTTTGTCGCCGGTACAGAACCATTAGATTGAAGTTCACTCGAAGTGAAGAACGAAACGAGAAATAGTGATGACGGTGACGTTGTTGGGGCTCTCAGAACACCCAACTTGCCTACATGATCGTATAGGTTCGAGTCACTGATGAATCGTAATTAAAACAATTTATTTCACCACTCAAAATGTAGATAGTAAATAATCAATAAATAATACTATCAGCACATTAACACTTCACTTCATCTTGGATGCTTGCTTGCGAGACTAATCTTGACTTGAGTGAGTCAATCCAACTCTTGGATTAGAGTATAACTGTAGATTTGAGTCTAACTGTAGATTTGAGTCTAACTGTAGATTTGAGGCTTTCCTAAAAGAAACAAATAAAAATAGATATATAAGTGATTGTAAACGAACATTACAAACTTCTAAACACTAAATATTCACAAATTTATTCCGTATCTAATTCATTCACATATATATTTACATTGTGACATCCTAACGCAGTACATACCTCCGCTCCGGCTTTCCACGCAACAATGATCATATCACGTCATCCTTCCGCACTTGGCCTTAAGTACACTCTAAACTAAAATTACAATATAAAATTCCGGATTATGAACAACTTATACCATGAATACACCGATAGTTAAATAACAATGACTTCTATCCCTTACAACGTGATGAGTCATTTTGAAGTCACAGCAAATTGAATGTTAATTCCGAATGATATCCTCCCTCTATGATGTTTTATTTTTTATAATGGCTTGTCTATTTAGCTGCAGGCCTTTGCCACGTATAACGTGCGCCCATTATTAATGGAACTCGATTAGATTATAAAAGTCGCTTCATAGACTCCTCATCGACCTTCGAATTTAATCAGCTTATCAGAAACGAAAATATTTATCAGTGAATCTCAAATGTTGCAGCATGCAGCTCGCTACGTCCCAATTCCCGCACAGAGAATTTTCCCTTCAGAAATTCATCCCAGCAAACCATCGAAGCATTGAAGCTTCTTATCAAAAACCCTGCAAATTTTCGTCGTAGAAATGCACTCTTTGGCGCGGCCAAAATTTAGACCGCCAATGCCGTCGCATTCTGTGACGTGCAACACGTCTTGTAGAAAAGACGAAGAAGGTAAGGCGATTTCGACGTCGGAATGTCGCCAATAAAGCCTCTTTGTCGTATTTCTTGTCCAAGTGAAACAATGCAGAAATTTTTTGGAAAATCACTTTTTGACGGAAACCGTTCCTGCGTGCAGGAATTCATTTCAAATCGGAGCGGGCACGGCAGAAGCTCGCTGATTTGGTGGGCGTTGCGAACTGCGCGACAATCCGGAGGGATTTGGTTTCTTTTCTGCCTCTTGACTTCTGAAAACAGGCTGAAAATTCCAGAGCTTTTAAAGCGATGGCTCTGAGTGTGAGAAATGAGGCAGCTGTTTAGAGCTGTGGTTCCTTAGCAGCTGTTGTGAGCGTGTTACTGAAAGAGCCTGATGAGCGCCGTGTGAGAACGAGCAGTGCACTTCACACGGACATGAGGTGTGCAGTACTAGGCAGTACACTTCACACGGACATGAGGTGTGCAGTAGTAGGCAGTACACTTCACACGAAAACAAAAACAAAACGATTATCATGGACTTGAGTCATGACCTATCGACGACTTGGAGACGGAGGACGACACGGACGACGCATCAGCGTGACCGTGGACTAGGAAGTCCTAAATTCGTTACAAGGTCATACTATTAAATTATATCTACGCGGTTCTGAGGTTGCTGATGATTACCATACGATGAAAATTGCAATGCTTTTCAATTTCTTCATAAGATTCCAAATTGAACTTTATTTCACATAACGACATCTTGATTGATATTGTATACTTGAGTTGTTTATTTGACTTCGAGCAAATTACGGAAAGCAAAAGCAATATCATCCTCGCAGCGAAGTTTCAATTATTTGCCGCCAGTCTCCGGCAAATGTACTCCTGCAGGAACCGGCTTGGACATCGCTTGGCTCGTTATTATTTACTAACAAGCAGATTGAGAACTTCTTATTTATTTATATATTTCCGGAGCAAAATTTTAGGGAGCCTGTAAGTCGTCGTGTTCATTGGAGCCTGTAAATCTTCGTGTTCACAGGAACCTGTTAGTCTTAGTGTTCACGGGAGCCTGTAAGTCGTCGTGTTCACAGGACCATGTAAGTCGTCGTATTCAAGGGAGCCTGTAAGTCGTCGTGTTCATGGGAGCCTGTAAGTCGTCGTGTTCATTGGAGCCTGTAAATCTTCGTGTTCACAGGAACCTGTTAGTCTTAGTGTTCACAAGAGCCTGTGTAAGTCGTCGTGTTCACAGGAGCCTGTAAGTCGTCGTATTCACGGGAACCTGTAAGTCGTCGTGCTCTCAGGACCCTGCAAGTCGTCTTGTTCACGAGAGCCTGTAAGTCGTTGTGTCGACTGCCTGCACGAGGCAGCGACTGAGATAGCCCTGCCATGAGACTCGCACAAAACATCGCGCACGAAAATTGCAAAGGAATTTCCAGCTTTTACCGCCGACGGCACTCCTTTTGGTGCCATTTTTGTAGAGATGTTTTTTACCTTCTCTTCTCGCAGGTCCTCTCCGCATGTCACATTCAGCATAGACGAGTTCAAGGTGCGATATCTTGTCTAATTTAAACGAAACTGAACTTGACCGTTTGATGAATAAAGCCATTTATTTTGATTTGCGCTGCGCGGAATTAAATATGTAATACCAGGAATTTCAAAGCAAAGAAAACAGCCAGAATATTAACCTTTTCTTAAGAATGAAAACGTTTCGGAGTCCAGCTCCATCGTCAGTTTAAAAGTTCAAAACCTATAAGAAAATTAGAATCAATTAGAAAACTAAATTCACATCGAAGATAAAAACAAATTGACAAAATAAAAACAAATACACATAAGGAGACAGGCCTATCTATTTCCAATTTTGTAAATAGATTTACAATAAGCCTATCTATTTACAATTTTGTAAATAGATAGGCCTGTCTCCTTATGTGTATTTGTTTTTATTACGTCAATTTGTTTTTATCTTCGATGTGAATTTAGTTTTCTAATTGATTCTGATTTTCTTATAGGTTTTGAACTTTTGAACTGACGATGGAGCTGGACTCCGAAACGTTTTTATTCTTAAGAAATGGTTAATATTCTGGCTGTTTTCTTTGCTTTTAAATTCCTGGTAAACTTGCGACTTAATCAATCTAGTAATTTTTATGAATATGTAATACGTTTTACTCCGGAGAACATTATTAATTTATGCTAATTAAACGTCAAGAAATTTACTGAATTGAGACCTGGAATGATATTTAAGTTGCGGCTGTGCAAATTCGTCCGGAAGGTTTCGGGCTCACCATCCTCTGCCTTTCTCTTGCGTCCCGAGAGAGCCATCAGTCAAGGTCTCCCTGGTGTTGGCGTTACGGTGGTTAAGTTTTGCGGCACGTCTCAGTCGAGAGCAGTAACAATGGCTTGCTTCCATTATATAAGCCATTACCATATAATACTCCCATCGTTTACTAATAGCTAATAGACAGTAAATATGCACCCCTTAATTATCAGTAATTACCTTCTCTCCAAATGATCAAAGAGCCTGAAGAATTTAAACCTTCGCACGCGACGCTGGACGCATCCTGTGGAGCACATTCCGTGACAGATATTTCTGTCGCCGGTTTATGGATGAGCAGCTTTTTGCTGTTTGAGTCTCGTTTGAAGGACGTGCCTTTTTGCCGGGCCAGAAGTCAAGCTGTGCTGTCAGGTCAGTGGAGCCAAACACACGACAAGAAGTCAGGCATCCATTATGGTGTCAGCCTCAGGGATGTGCTCTTCACAGGCGCGGCCAACTCGAGCCGGGGGCAACACGCCTTTGCACTTCGCTCCGATGTGCTCCGTCAATCTCATTCTTTTCATTTAGCAGTTAATATGAAACTCACTCCTGATTTCTATGAAAATGGGAGCGTATAAATATATATGAGTTTACATTTTTTGTTACTTTTATGGCTTTTTTGTTAATCGACATGAATAAAAAGTCAAAGTGTTCGTGATATCAACTATTAACAGTGACCAAGTTGAGCTTCATTCTACCATCGTTCTGTTCGTCCGGTGCGTCTTCTACACAATTCTAAGTTTCCTAGACTGAACTTGCAATAAACTAAGTCGTCAAACTATTTCATTGAGTATCGCAATTAGGAAAAGTAATAATCTGAGCTCAATTTGTCCAAGCACAAAGCCCAAAAATAGCAATATGAATCAAATAAACTGCACGAGTTTACTCCCTCCTAATACAGGAAGTCTAGATGACAAATCATCGATCGCTGATGGAACAAACACCGGACCGCTGGCCCCGGGAGCGTCTCGAGATTCCTTCATTTGCCGGAGGCTGAGCGCTCAGATGCTGGCGCAAAAACCAAGGCCGAGTCTTCATTCGCTGCGTGAATGAATGCTGAGTGTTGCGTGACCACGCATTAGGGCAGCGGGACCACGTTGAGGGCTGAGTGACGGAGTCACGCTGGGTGCCTCTCATTTGGCACGCGACCGCCAATAACGCCACCGAAATTCAGCGAGCGGCCGTCAAAAACGCCACTGCCATTCGGCGCACGGCCGTCAAAAACGCTCTTCGACATTCGGCACACGGCCGTCAATAACGCCACCGACATTCGGCGCGCGGCCGTCAATAGCGCTACCGACATTCGGCGCGCGGCCGTCAATAACGCCACCGACATTCGGCGCGCGGCCGTCAATAACGCCACCGACATTCGGCGCGCGGTCGTCAATAACGCCACCGACATTCGGCGCAAGGCCGTCAATAACGCCACCGACATTCGGCGCGCGTCCGTCAATAATGCCACCGATATTCGGCGCGCGTCCGTCAATAATGCCGTCAATAATGCCACCGATATTCGGCGCAGGGTCCAATTACAACTCGGCTTGCTGAGACGCGCTTCAAACTCGGCATCGTTAAACCTAGCTTTTAAAGTCGTCGTAATTCCGCTGCAAGTGCCGGCGATGCTTCAGAGCAAGATCCTCATGATCTCTCCCAGAAGCCGGTAAATTTAAAGGCTCAGCTGTGATAGATGACTTATTGCTGGCTATGAAATTCCTCGCGTTTGGGCCAATAAAATGATGCTCAAATATAGCAATGAATTTCGTATCTGATTTTAAAGAGATCACAATCCTACTCTACGTTCCATGAGAAGAACATAAGTACCAGCTTTATTGTGTTGTGGCAGCCGCTTGCTCAATCTTGGCACGTTCGGTATCGAGGCTCTGCAGTGCAACTCTAAGTTTTAGAGACTCTGGAGTGGGCGCCTTTGAGCGACCAAGAAGAAAGGTACGTACATCATCGATTGAGTTCATTGAGCTTCTTCGTGAGCTCAAACTAAACTTGCTTCATGTGTGTAATTTTTTTAACTCTTTTTGAAATGAATTAATTCTTGAGTCGACACGTTCGTATTAGCACCAATTTCGGTAAACAGGCAGAATATAAATCACATAATATGAACCGTACTGCCCTTCAAGTTCTACCCTTGATCTATCTTGTACATACCAAGTGATCTTTCATCAAGCAAATCTACGCTCATTTTTCCATTTAGTTCGGCTGCTAGCGCGCACCATTTACGAGAAGAGAATTTCTGATTAAAAATATTTGATTCAATTAATCAATCATATTAACCTTATTTTGTTTACTACCGCACTGATTCAAGCCTCTGCATCTCGGAATTGTTTTCTCAAAATTAACTGTGACAATGAGACGAGACGGGAAATTTGTTAAAAATAAATACAAATAAAATAAATAAAAATATAATAATAAAAAATATATAAATAAAGCAAAAATATATTATTATAAAGTAATAGTTTTGTCTTAGAATTTAAAAATAGTGTTCGATTGTTATAATGCATCCTGAGACAGAGAGATAACAACTCGAGACTAGTCATAACGATTCGAGACCTGCCTAAGCAATTCGGAACCCGCCATAAGATTCGAGACCTGCCATGACATTCGAGAACCGCCATAACGATTCGTGACTAGTCGTAACGATTCGAGACGAAACGTAATAATTCGAGTCCTGTCATAACAATTCGAGACCTGCCATAACTATTCGAGACTAGTCATAACGATTCGAGACCTGCCATAACGATTCGAAGCCTGCCTTAACGATTCGAGACCTTTCGTAACAATTCGAGACATACCATAACGATTCGAGACATATCGAGTAATTCCGAAGGAGCAGATTAAGGATTATTAATTGACACCTATTAAACACAGCCGCCTATTATAAATAAATTATAAACCCATGTAACAAAGTTTAATTTTTCAGGAATTGTTTTGTACATTCAAAGTCAAGCGGTCTGCCAGCTGCCATGTGGCCAAAGTGATACTGGGAATTTGTATGTAGTAGCAAAAGACGAGACGCTTGATAGCCGAGTGATTTGGCGGTCGGTGCGACCTTAATCATTGAAACAGTATAGAAAATACCTGAAAATTTCATTATTAAAATTACACTTTAGATATTAAGGTAGGTGTTTTTTTCAAGTTTCGTTGAAAATACGTACAATTCTGAAAATTTGAATCCCCCGATTTTTCGGAATGCCACCTTTTATCCTGGAATGGTTCTGCATTACCACGGCGATTCAAAAATAGTCGCGATTTTTGTCAATATAATCAAGACAAAGTTTTGACGATCGTATCGTTCCGAATAAAAATAGTAGGACGCTGTTGCTAAGTTTCGGTTCTCGACCTCTCTTCTTATAGCGTTGAATTGAACATGAGGGCTGTCGTGTCTTCTGGGTAGATTAGGCTCGAGTATTCGATCAGCCCCGGTGCCAGCTGTGATCCGTGAAAAATAACTTGATTAGGACAGGAGTTGATGTAAGGGTAATTTAAAAGCTGAATAACATAAAAAGTTAACAATTTATATAACGATTCTTCTTCTTCTTTCTTTGCATATATTCTTCTTCTTATTCTTTGCAAAGACGTAAATTTTATATAAAATAAAATATAAATTTTATATATATATTGTATTTTATATAAAAATATTTTATACAGGCATGATAAAATATCTCAGAATTAAATACGTTGCGTGATGATCATTATATAGATTTAGCTGGTCGTCCAGCCGCGTAAATACTACGATTCAAATAAATAAAAATTGAAACATATAAATTTACCGAATTTTAAGACTCGCCCATTTAATTTGCACCCGAACTTCTTTTCGACTGCAACTTAAGTAAGAGCCTAACTTTGCCCCGGCAGTGCGAGATTAAAGCAAACTTCTGCTTGCTCTCACCAGGGATGTTTTAAAGGAAAACTTGCATCGTCTCCTCCGATAACGCCTATCGCTTACAAAGCATCGGCTACCGCAGAGGATTCATCTGAGAATTTCTCCTTCTGCCCTCCTAAATGTCAGAATCAATTTATTTGCGCTGGCAGAATGTAAGCAAAAAATTTTACTTCAATACCCAACGATGTCGGCCATTGGAACATAAACCTGCGTAAAATGTCGTTCCTCATCCATGACATTTGCCAAGATAAGTTAAAAATAATAAATGTACGGTTTTCAATCAATTCAAATTGGTAACAGACATAAATAAAGTAATATATCGCTTAAAACTGGGCCTCTTTTTCAGCACTATCCTTATTCTAATAGCGTGTGTTCGGCTATGCATGATCTGAAGATGGAACGAGCACAAAATCCGATATTATTCCGGAAGCTAACCATTTGTTTTGACGGAGTGTTTTCTTTTCGACGATGCGCCGAAACTTGTGTTTGAAACTCTCGACAAATCTACGAAATATTTATGCACTTCATGATGGACGAACCTGTGCCTCAGTCCGCCTTTCTGGGCAAAAATCTGCGGAAAGAGGAGAGCATCGAGCGGGGTCGTATTTTTGGGAACCTTACACGGGTTTGGGGCACAGGGACGAGTGCAGCCATGCAGTCCTCTCTTTTTGTTCCGTAAATATTGTATGCGTCAGATAAATAAAATTCGTTTTAATGCAAGGCAATAGTTAAAGTGGTTTTAATTCTCAGCTTTCGGCTCCACACGAGAATATGGATGTAGCAAACTACAGCTCAACGTCCGCGGACTTACTGTGCATGTGAGCCATGTATCAAATGAAGCTACGGAAATGTCCTGTTTCAAGCAAAACACAAGCTGCATATTTGAGCTCTTCTATGATAACATATCACTTTTCTATCAAGACTTTACTAACCTTAATGCAAAGACCTAACGCAACCGCACGATCATGCACCTTGTGAGATTGCTGAATAATTAACATGTCATTAACTTATTTTAAATAAAAGGAAATTTTTTCTACTGATCTTTTTTCCATACTGAGCTAGTGAAATCGGAACTATTACTGTTTATAATATTTTTAAAATTTAGATGGCATGGAAACAATCGTCCCAGATTTAGAGTATGCGCCTTAATACAAAACGTATAAATTCACTTCAAACCTTTTTACTTACGCGCAAACGATACACACAGAATTTAAATTAAATATATTTTATAAAAGTTTTTGAGCCTCTTCCATTATTCATTGCAATTTCTGGAATTCAACAGTTTATTGAAGAACCTTCTTATTCAATTCCACCTCTGCTGGTGCATCACACTTTTTCCGCCTCATTCGGCAATAAATTCAGCGTCAATATTTCTCGAAGGATTTTAAAAGGCTTCGATGGCGGCGGGAGATTTCTTCCTCTCCTGTATCGTATTTGAACGTCAACAATAAATCAGCACTTTTTTGGACGGGCCGCGTGAAGAAGAAGAGACCCGATCTTATCTTGTCCAGAACAATTGAATGCAGTTTATTGTGTTCAGTGATTAGATTATTCTTTGCATCCATTGCTGTGTGGATGGAAATTATTCAGAAAAGACCAAATTTCAATAATACAAATTTTTAAATGTATTGCACACTATCCTATTGTCTTTTCTTTAAAAAACAGAAGACAAATTATTATTGATCACAATATTTTAGGGGCAAATTTCAGAAGCGCTCCAATTAACCGTCTGCAACCCCAAGTTAAATATAATCAACTGATCTTTTATCAGCACTAAAACGTAAACAACGACAACAAATTTTTTACATGTTCTTGAGTCATAGAGCTTGTCATATTTTCGTAATGAGTGTTTTTATAGCTTCTTCATTTTTGTTTCTCAAATTCAACCTTAAAAATAGTCAGGAAAAAATCTGTGAGTTTTGGCACGAAAAAATTCAAATCGATGAATATTTTCTTGCAAGCGTCTGGTATCTTCACAAGTTATACGGAAAAATCCTCATCGATAGCTTGAGAGAAAAATAATATACGTTTAAAAATTACTTTTTAAAGACAACACTTCCAAAGAATCCAGTGTCTCCAATCTTACAGATGTACAATGAATTTCTCATTTAATTTTCGAATATTAAAAAAAATTAATTTTTCAATTTTTTATTATATTAAAATTTTTTTAAATTATTTATTCTGTTAATTGATTCATGCATTGCCTCTGACTTCACACGAGTGTGCAAAATTTCAGATCAATTGGAGAGGTAAAAATGTGTCAAATATCAGTTATAAGCTTTGTAGCTGACAAAATTATTTTTTCAAGTTTTTTAATATTAAAAAAAAATTACTTTTTAAAATCATTTATTTTGACATTTGATTCATGCATTGTCTCCAACTTTACACAAGTGTGCAAAATTTCAAATCGATAGGATAAGTAGAAGTGTATTAAATTTTGATTACAATATTTGTGGCAGGCAAACAACAAGAAGAGAAGTTGAAGAGAAGTGTTGTAAAAAAGTAAAGGAAAAGATTAGAATCAAAACAATTTTACGAGTTTAAGATTGACACGTCATAGATACCAAAATTCTTTACCAAAGTTGAGTATTTGAACACTGGGTGTGAACTAATGTTGCGAGTATAAAATATTTACATGAAAAACGCTTATATA
This sequence comes from Hyalella azteca, assembly GCF_000764305.2. NCBI lineage: Eukaryota > Metazoa > Arthropoda > Malacostraca > Amphipoda > Hyalellidae > Hyalella > Hyalella azteca. The sequence goes on from NW_025945555.1 coordinate 187,111, forward strand.
AGAAACCTCTTGCGCCTGAGGACTGAATAAGGAGCATTAGTAAATAGAGTATCAGGGTTTAGTAGCGGCCCTGCACCCGCTGGGCTGGTTTGTTGTTGGGCACTCCCATCACCATTTCACATTTGTAGGACATTACTTTCACGTGAACAAACCCATGCCTCTCATTTCTCCGTGAAGAGTCCCATTCACAACAGCGGGAAGTTCTCAACGAACACTGTTTCCTACTGCTGGCGGTATGAATAACATTAGCCTGCGCCCAAAAGAGCTTGCGGGCCCTGTCCGCAAACTCTGGTGGATTGCGATTACTGAAGTTTTAGGTTAGGTGGCTAGGTTTAGATAAAGGTTAGCTAAATTAAAGTTGAACACCCATGCGATAGAAAAATATTTAAAGTGTTCGTTGCGGGTCTAGTGACCCGCAACGAGGGTAATTCCAGTGATCAATTTTTTTCTTGATTTCAATTCTTCGATTACGTCAGTTGGTGAAATATTTTTGATTATCCCCAATAGGAACCTTTGCCGAACATTCAGGTTTAAAGTCTTGGTGAGAATTAATTTGATGTTGTAATTTAGCTTTGAATAACAATGTTTGTTACATTCCTCTCAATAATTTGTTCCTCATTTCGGAAGAATTGCCATCTTCTGCGTTTCATCCTCTTCCTGAAAACTGCTCTCATCCTCCATCAAAAATCGATATTTTACATTTCTGCCTCCTTGTCTGGTCTCGATTTAAGATTTCATTATCAATGCCGCACAAATAGATTCTGGAATCCCAGCTGCGCTGGTGCATCATTATGTAATTACTATATTATATTATTGATGAAATCTCCGCTACAAGGCAATGGTATCCGAATCCGTCCTCCGCAAGCAGTTGGATTTGACAAGCTACTTTCATGACAATTCCTTCCTTGATGATTCCACCTCGTTTCTCCAGACGAGGTGCACGCCGCTGCAAAAATCAAGGTATACTGAGGGGGAAGTCTGACCGTTAACATCTATTTCCCATGCGAGGTAAAACCGTTGTAATTGTTTCAGACACAGCACGTTGACAATACCTACTTAAATCCCGAATTTCAAGCAGATCCGTTCACTATTGAAGGAGTTTTCAGTGGTTCGGTTACCTGAAATTTGCGTTTTTTTTTCATTCCATTGAAAACTAACGAATGAAGAAATCTGAAATTGTTTCGGAAACAGCGCCTTGACAATACCTACTTCTATGCTGGACGAAAGGGAGCAGTAGATGCAGTGTACCTCGATTTTGCCAAGGCATTTGACAGTGTCCAACATGAGCGGCTGTTGCGGAAATTGCAGTCTTTGGGAATTGACAGCAATGTACTCAAATGGATCAGAGATTTTCTCGTCGGGAGACGCCAACGTGTCAGTATTATTGGGTCCGTATCAGACTGATGATCACTGATCTTCAGTGCGCAGCGGCGTGCCACAAGGAAGCGTTCTCTGGCCTGTTAATTCGTTGCGTTTATAAACGATCTGCCAGAAGCTGTGTCTAGCGTGTGCTCGATGTATGCTGACGACACAAAAATTTATAATACAGTGAAGAATACGTCGCAAAAAGTACAGTTACAAGATGAACTTGACAGGCTGGTTGACTGGACTGATAAGTAGCAGCTGCGTTTTAACGCTGACAAATGTAAAGTAATCCACCTTGGCAAGAATAATGAACAGCAAGATTACAGTATGAGAAGACACGGTTGCAACGACAGAGTGATGATGTCGAAGTCGACAATGAAAAAAGATTTAGGAGTTAATATCGACAATGAGTTGAAATTTTCTAAGCATATTGAAGGCCAAGTTAATAGCAGTTGTTTGTTGCTGTCGTGCGCCCGGGCCCCGAACCTAGAGTTTGGAAACGTCGTGTGGTCACCGAAACTTGAAAAGGACAAAAATTTAATAGAGAGTGTTCAAAGACGTGCAACAAGGATAATTCCGGGCTTGAAAGGCAAGTCCTATGAAGAAAGATTAAAGATTATGAAGCTTCCAAGCCTCAGTTATCAACGTCTGCGTGGGGAACTCATTGAAGCATACAAGTATAATCATGGCTTATACAATGTCCCAGAAGGATTACTAGAATTTGAAACAAGAACCAACACCAGAAGCCACGGCTATAAACTAAAAAACTGCGTTGTAACACATCCATGCGACAACATTTCTTCTCGCTTCGAGTCACCGACATGTAGAACAGCCTTCCTGATAGCATCGTTGACGCTCCGAGTATGAACGCCTTCAAGGACAGACTAGACGAAGCTATGTAGGAGCATATGTTCAGTCTTAAAATGCCTAGCAAATTACGGACCAGGCAATAAGTCCAGCATCTATCTCAATCAATCGTCAGTTATGGAAAGATCGGGTTCCAAGAGCCGGATCCCTTGTGAATCAAGTCACGAAAAATTCAAGAATCGGCAGCAGGCCATGGGCTTATTTCTTCAGTGCCAACACTTCTATTCTATTCTATTCAAATTTTCAAGCAGATCCGTTGAGCAGATCCGTTCTAGGCAGTTATGAGTTGTTCGGCTGAGCGAAAAGTTAGGTTGTACGTTTGAGTCCGCAGGCGGGGTCGGAGAAGTGTCGATTCAGTACAAAAATGGTGTTCAAGGAGCTAGGGGATTTAATAAATATATTTGACGTTAACAAGAAATGATAGTACGAATTTGAGTCACTGCAAGGCAAAATATCATTAAATTCGAGTCACTGCATGTATAAAGCATAAATGATATTAGTAAACTTTTCTAAAGAATGCTAATTAGAAAAGAATGAAGGGTATATTTTCCCGTTTTGCTATTGAATTCTATCGAAGATGGTATTAAAGTTTGAATGAAAGCGATATTTCTTCTTCTTATGATGAATATCTATTTGGCCAATAAGGTCAATGCCTGAATATGTCGCATATATGAATCAAGAACAATGTATAAAACAATTAAATTCGAATTTATGAGAAAAGTACCTTACGTCTGTCAGACTCAAATCACATGTACTAACATCACAAATGAAAAATTACCCCTATGTACAAATTTTGGGCATTGACGACACGGGAGAGCTTGTTTTTGTTGTCATTTGTTGTTGACTTGTTGTTGAGCTTATCATTTGCACCTGTTTCATGTCACAGCTGTTGAATCAACGCATGCTCACTGCCATTAGTGGGAGTAATGATGGAGATATTTTTGATATGTTATTTAAGGTTGTTGTTATTGGCGATTGCGGTGTCGGGAAAACGTGCGTTGTTCAGCGGTTCAAATCGGGCACCTATGTTGAACGGCACGGAAATACCATCGGAGTTGATTTTTCTATGAAAACTGTAATTGTGGATGGGAAGAAAATTAAAGTAAGTATTTTTTTAATTTAAACCATTTAATTTGTCTAGTACTAACTTAGTAAGTGAAGTATTTGCAGAGTCAAGTGGTTACCTACCTACCTACTTAGGCCCTATGTCTAGGGCATAGTGGCAAAGCAGGGAGTTTTTTAGACACTCCCTCAAGTTCATTTTTGAGTCCTATAAGTAGACCAGTAAAGTATCCTGGATACCAGCTTCATCATACATAAGAAATTGGTTTAAATCTTGGGTAAATGAGGAAATTAAAAATGAACTGATTCTAAAAAATCTCTGGTTTGTCCACTATGCAGAGAGTGGATGAATATTGCAAGATCTTTGGCGACGCTTCAGTAGCCAAATTTTCGCCTTCAGAAGATCTTGCCGACACATTTAGATTGAAATTCTTGCATTCAATATATTTCTCAGTCTTCGGCCAACTATTTAGAAAAAAAGTAAGGTTTCCGGTACGTTGGATGGATTACGATCTGTCTCTTATACACATCTAGATGTGTATAAGAGACAGGTATTAGGCCTTTGATGGCCATTGACAAAATTTTTCTATGTCGAATTGTTTTTGAGTTTTGGGGGTTTTTGTTAAAAAAACAAAAAGTGGTCAAAGTTACCCCGCTGGTCAAAGTAACCCCATTTTACGGTAATGCTGTTAACCATAGTGACAAAGCAGAGAATTTTTTAGACTCTCCCTCAAGTTCATCATGGATAGTATCATGGATACCAGCATTATCATACTTAAGAAATTGGTTTAAATCTTGAGTTTTTGAGGAAATTAAGAATGAACTGATTCCAAAAAAGCTCTGGTTTGCCACTATGCTGTTAACATTAGCAAACTTTGAATTATCTCTGATACAAGAAATACTTGCTTAAATCATTTTATTTTCAATATAAGCGACTGGATGCAACAATCGGTTTGCAAGAACCAACATAGCCCTGAGTCCTGACAGCAGTAATTTTGAATTTTCGATGACGTTAATTTCTAAATTAGGGTAAACGCGGTATATTCCGACACATTAAGGACGCATCGAGAAATGAAAAACCTACCAAATCCCTATATTCCGTCACATTGTGTGGCAACATCCGACACGTGGTGAGTTGTATTGCGTCAGCGCTTCAAATTTAACTGATACGTATTGCCGACATCCACGTGTTTGAATTCCGTTTGCTGTGTGAGCTGTATTGGGATACAACACGGCTTTGAATTAGAACACTAACGAATAT
>NW_025945556.1:0-292 GCF_000764305.2 Hyalella azteca
TACTTTTTAGTCCACAAGAAAAACGTGTTTTTTTCGTTTTTTAAGTATTTTATTTAGTTATAATTTCGTTGATCTTTGCGATATTTTCCACGTCCTTGTGAAGTGAACGCCGGGAGGAGTGAAGATTTTAAGAAGGAATAGATGAGGATAGGAAATCTTAGTGCATTGAATCTGACGAGTGACGAACGACGTCACAATTTGGAACAGAACTATGCTTTCTGAACCTAACCCCGGAAGTTGTGAGCTAAAAGTGACGGTCTAGTGGTGCACGGCAAGATGCATTCAATTCCAC
>NW_025945557.1:0-631 GCF_000764305.2 Hyalella azteca
ATATTAATATATAATGCACGCTTCATATCATATATAGAAATAAAACGATCGCAAGACCAAAAAGAATACTAAACTTATTTATAGCGTCCTGCCGAGACGATGATCGTCAGCGAACTAAATTTTTGTCACATGCAATATCCTCATTTTTTATTTGTATTTTAGTATAGATCAAGTTTATGTCCGGCTCTCGAAAATGGGCGCCTCATGACATAACTCGAAGGAATATGATGAACGCACTAATGCATAAGCTATTAATGGAGTGCCCCAAGCACCCGGACCGCGTGCTCGAGTTAAGTTCGTTGGCACGATGCCAGCCCCGGCGTTTTGTGGTGCTCGAGAGTCAAGACCACCACAGTCGAACGCCTTCCACACATGAACCGAAATATACTTTAATAACTAACTAATTAACTACTTAGTTAAGATGAGGCGCGTCACCGTCTTAAGTATTGGCGCCCCTACTTAACTTATACTACAAGGAGTCCTGCATCTGTTATATATAAATAATTACTGTACACCTAATTTGAGACATGGCCACGCAGAAATTCGAAGAGAAACTAAAATATTATTGAGATTCATGAAAAATAAACCTAAATTTTCAAGCAGAAACAACGGCTCAGTTTGTACATCGCTA
>NW_025945558.1:0-3886 GCF_000764305.2 Hyalella azteca
AAGGCTTCTTTTGTGGCTGTTTCCCACACAAAATAATGTTTGATTATCATTGTTTAGTATGTAGTAGTTTAGTACATTGATAATGATTGACTAAAGAATATTGATGAATGATAGAATAATTATTAAGAATATCAAAGACCATTCCTGTTGCCGTGGAAAATGAACAGAATGCAATGCTAAGAATGATGACAACAAACGCAATGATGAGTTTGGCATTGCAGATGAGAGTAAATGATGGTTGCTTCAACCAGTGCCATGTTATTAATGTTGAATGTTCTGATAGATAATAATTTTTACTGTACACTCAGAGATATGAACAGAAGATTTTTAAAAAATAGTCTACATCAAGAGAGTGCATCACTTCTTAAACAAATTGACTCATTTATTTCTCTACATCAATTTTTTTTACTTGAAAAAGTGTCTGATTTTTTATATTTTCCAAATGTGCAAAAATCTGCCCAGATGTCAATCACTATTAAATTTTTTAGCAAATTAATCCTTGACTCGTACGTAAGGAACAACGTGCTTTGAATCTTTTTCCTAGTGCAATATCTCATTTGCTTGCCTTGAATATTCAAGACAGTTCTTGTTTTGTATCTTTCTGCCACATAATGTTTCATAATATCCATAAAAAGATACTAAACTCTCTCTAACTTCATAGACATTTTCAACCTTTGTCTCATGTTTTCATCTGGGAAATTTGAAGTCTCAACCCGTCCATTTTGAGAACATTTTTCCTAGACACTAGAGTCTACAAAACAAGAAATTGCTGCCTAACTTGCAGAACAACGTAGATGCAAAGGATAAACTTCCTTGACCTGTTTCTCCCTCCACCCTCCCAGGCAAGATCTGGTGCTGCAGGCTCCTCTGCGCACCACTCTGCAGGCACTCCAGTGTATCCTTCTGCAGACACCCTTGCAGACCATACACCGTACCCTTCTACAGATTCTATAGGAGACCCTACAGCATACCCTTCTGCAGACGCCTCTGCAGACACCCTGGCAGACCATACACCATACTCTTCTGCTGATTCTGTAGCAGACCCTACAGCGTACGCTTCTACAGATGCCGCTTCAGACACCCTGGCAGACCATACACCATACTCTTCTGCAGATTCTGTAGCAGACCTTACAGCATACCCTACTACAGACGCCTCTGCAGAGCCCTCAGCAGAACCCCCATACCGACACATCCTCTCACTCCCTAATGAAGTCCTCTCAGCCATCTTCTCCTTCCTCGACATTACCAACCTTCCTTTGGTCATTGACGTCTGCTCGCGCTGGAGGGAAGTCATAACCTCAAGCCAAAGTTGGCAGACGCTGGACTTCACATCTGTGAAGGAGTCCGGCCTTCAGGTGAAGGTGGCCATGGCCGTGGGACACCAGACCCGGACGGTGCTGGGGGCGGCGTTCCCGGGACAGGTGGCGTTGCGGGTGCTGAGGAATTGTCCAAACCTGGTGGAACTCTACATGCCGGATGCTATCATTGGGGTGAATACACTTGGGGAGATCATCGCCATGTGTCCGATGATAGAAAGCATCGAGACATGTGTACGAGTGCTTGCTGATTTCCCTGCTGTTACGAATTCATTGATACGAATTGTCGGCGAAGTTAATTTGGACTTCTCAGAAGATGCTAATTATTGGAACGCTGAATGCATTGTTAACAATATACGGAGTTTCAAGGATATTTTGATTTGGAATGAAGATTGCCTCATATATGATGCATTATTAGATCACCCAAAAGCAATATTTTGTATTTTAAAAGAATGTACAGGCAGATTTAGTTCGTTGTCACTGGCAGCTATCATTAAGAAGCGTGTAGTTCCCACAGAAGCCCTATGGAATGCCGCTTGTAACATCAAGGATTTTATAGGAGTTTTCCGTTACGTCCTTCCAAGTGAGGAGTTCATACAAATGCAAGCAATGATCGACAGGACTAAAGTGATTTTCAAGTACGACTCACCGACGGGCCGTCCTCTGCTCCAGCAATACTAGTAAAATGGTCTTTGAAACATACCATAAGAAATATTGGCTCCCTGAAATGGTGTGGAGAATTTAGCAATTATACTCAATGAAAAAATTATAAATGCAAGCTGCCTGATGTTGTCTACGTCCCAGGCCACGCAGATTAACACGTTAAGTGCAGTATATGACTCACCGGTGGGTTACAGGACTTGGTCATTTTAGGCCACCTGCCAGCGCTGATGAGTCCTGCTCCACTTACTGTGTTAAAACTTTCTTATGCACTCAAGGGAAGTCAGTGATCTGTTAGTAGAGGCTCAGTGGTTCCTCTTCCAATAAACTATACAATCTTGTTATCTTTTATTATCAATGTAGAGACAAATAAATGTTTGACCTAGTGTTCACTAGTAGAGAATACATGGTAGGCTAGATTCACCACGAGGTTCCATTGGGCAAAAGCCACCACCAGTCATTGTTTTTCAGTATTAAAGCTATACTAGTTCGTTTTATACGCTAGTTTGACGTGTAAGACAAACGACGGTATTTCTGATTTGAAAGTAGATCACTGATAGATATCCTCTTGTGAGGGTAAGGCTAATGTTCTTGATCAGTTCGGTAGCAATGTGTTCACAGATAAGGACTTGATCAGTATTCCAGATATTGAGTAACACCCAGTCGACTCGAAGTTAACACGTTTTGAAATACAAGAAGAGGTTCCCAAGCGCCTGACCGCCCTAAATGCCAACAAGTCATGTGGACCAGACGGCTTCCACGATAGATTGCTCAAAGAGTTAACAACTGTCCAGGCTGCCTGTTTGACTGTATTTTTTTCGAATATATTTGAATGAAATTACTTTGCTGAACGACTAGAAAGAAGCTCAAGTGACACATTGTTCGAGGAACCGACACCAACAGTGACGTTATAAACTAAAAAACCGCGGTACAACTCATCAATGCGACATTACAAACTTCTCGCTTCGAGTCACCGACACGTTGAACAGCTTTTTGATGACATCGTTGAGGCTCCAAGTATGAACGCCTTCAATAACAGACTAGATAAAGCTATGCAGAAGTTTATATTCAGACTTGACACACATAGAACCTTAAGGACCTGGTTGAAGTTCAACAGCTATTTCCTTCAATGTCAGTTTTGGATAAATTGCTCAAGAGGCTAGTTCTTTTATATCATGTACAGATGTTAAGAAAATCACAACAATCGGCGCCATGGCCGAACTTGGCCTAGTCTCCAGCGCCGACACTAGTATCCCACACCAGGGAACTTGTACCTCAAAACTTTTTTGGAGTTTAGTTTCTACAGCTGCCTATTATTTGGTACAATAATGTCAGAGAATATCTTATTTACACCAAATGAGGGGTAGGTTAATTCAGGTGACTCGTTTCGCTCAAAACTGATAATCTTTATGATGTTGAAATGAAGCAGCTGAGAGGACGCAGTACGTTAAGGAGAGACTAAAATTAAGTAGTACTGTTGTAAACGAAGCACGAGTTAGGTACGTTCATGTACAGTCCAGTGTCTACTGCATAGTCCAGTGTACAGTCTGAGGAGTTTCAAAGGGCGTTGAGGTCTTGTTGATTGGTTAATGATTTAAATGAAAATAGCTTTAATTATTTGTAGTCTGTTGAAGTCAGGTTGATGACGTAGAATCTCTGTATTCTGTACAAGTTTTTTTTTATGGTTTAAATTGGTATTGTTGGGTAGCTGACTTGGTAGGGTTGTGAGGCGTCTTGGTAGGGTTGTGAGTCGTCTTGGTAGGGTTGTGAGGAGTCTTGATAGGGTTGTGAGGCGTCTTGGTAGGGTTGTGAGGCGTCTTGGTCGGGTTGTGAGCTGTCGTGGTAGGGTTGTGAGGCGTCTTGGTAGGGTTGTGAGCCGTCTTGGTAGGGTTGTGAGCAGTCTTGGTAGG
>NW_025945559.1:0-240 GCF_000764305.2 Hyalella azteca
AGGTCTTTTGGCCGGCAACACGCCCCTTAATGCCAAATAAAGACCCTCAGAAAATTGTGCTTAGATCGACCGCATGCGTCACTAAATTGCTCTCTACAATCATCAGAATATTTCATGAAAATGTATAGTAATAATTGGAATGTGGGCTTATTCTGTTTGAGAAGAGATTGGCGCTTACGTAAATGATTTTGACCATAAATTCTTGAAAAATTACTTGTAATCATAACTTAGAAAGGCGAA
>NW_025945560.1:0-499 GCF_000764305.2 Hyalella azteca
GATAGGGTAAATTAGATGATATATTAACAGAATTCAGGTCTATAAGGTAGGAAGCATCTTGAAGTCTTACCCCGCAGTGTTATTTAAAAAAGGTAATATAAGTTTCTTCTTAAGATGAGCTTATGAAATTGTGTATTGAAAGAATTACTGAACGTAATTGGATTGAATTATGTTTTCACCTATAAAGTCAGATTTAGGCATAAAAATAATGTGGTATATCAGTTCGAAACTTCAGTGTTTCTATCGCACGATGTCAAGTGCACAAAAACATTCTCGGAATTTATTTGGTTGTATAGTCTGACATGAAATGATTTTAAATATCGCAATATAGGAAATTTAACCTTATATGATTTACTCCTTAGAATTTTGAGATATAATTTCATCAAAAGGAATGTTGGTTTAGTGGTTAGGCCTACAGTTCCAAGATACCAAGATTAGAACAGGGACTTGTGGGTTCGATTCCAGCTTCCTGCGACAGTTCTGTTCAAAATCGACTAAG
>NW_025945561.1:0-4829 GCF_000764305.2 Hyalella azteca
AGCACCGACGGATAATTTATATGCATTAGCTCAATTAGCTGGGAAACAAAACTAGAAACCTTAATGCAAATGAGCATCAGCATCGACCTCACCCCCGGTATCAGCGGATCAGTTACTCCCGTGTCCACTTAGGCTTCGTTATCCACTTAATTACTGCGCTGTAACGGAGTTCAGTTCATTTCTAGAATATAATGTTGATTGTTAGTAATTGTCTTGAGCTAATTTTAAATCGGTTTGACAATTTCAATAATTATTCGAAGAATATAAACAGGGTATGCACATGTTTATTAAGAAATTAATTAATGAATAATAAATATATTATTTCGGAAATTTATAAATCAATTATATTGTACTTTAATTGCGTACGCCAAGCGGATTGCAGCCTTTCTTTACATTTTCCAACTAAACTCATTTTTTACATCATTCAGGCATGCATTATTATTATTATTATTACTAGTATCATTATTATAGTTATTATTGTTATTTTTATTATTATTATTATTATTATTATTGTTAATCTTATTTTATATTATTATTATTCTACGAAGCATTTATCGTAGCGTCTGGTTCAAACGGACTTAGAGGGTGCGTTGCACATAAGTTTAATAGAAAGCGAAAAATAAATAGACAAGAGAAATGAAGAGAACGGATTAAAATGACTAAGCACTTGATTCATAGGCTCTACGAAATAGTTCAGTCTTTAGGCGTCGACGAAACACCTGCCAAAAAAAGAATTGAGTTCGCAGACGTGTTGACGAAGGTTTTACGAAACAATGACACTTTGAATTTTAAATATTATTTTGTTGTAGATCAGACATATGGAGCTATTTATAAAATTAGTCGAGAATGTTTTGTAAGGCACTGCTTCTTATTGCCATGGACTCACCATAATCAAAAGCAATAGAGACTATAAATTCAGATTCGGTGGCTTCCTAATTTTAGACTCGCTACAATCTTCAGAGAATGGACCTTCATTTCATTTCTCGTTACGCCATAATGGCTGACTCTCAGTGATCTCTTGCTTTGAAGTCTTAAATAGTGTACAGAATAATTGGAGTAGCAATATCAAGCTGGTGACCTTCTTCCCAAAGTTCAGGCTTCAGCCATGCAGATGAGGTTTTACTTTGACTTCTTAATTTGAATAGAGCACATGGGCGAGCTTCAGGTCGATACAAGCGCTGATATAAGGAGCAATAAAGTCCTGGTCACTTACCGCTCACGCGCTATAAAAAGGCTGTAATTTTAGGGCATGTAGCAGCGAGGGTGCTAAGGACGCTCGATGACCTCTTATTACTGCCAGCCTCAGCCTTCAGTTGTGCGGGTCACTGGGTTAACTTATCTACAAATACGGGACAGTTAAGCAGCATGTTGGTTCCTTTTTAGAGGGATAACTTATCTACAAATACGGGACAGTTATACAGCATATTGGTGCATTATTTAGAGGGTTAACTTATCTACAAATACGGGACAGTTATGCAGCATGTTGGAGCATTATTTAGAGGGATCACTTCCCTAAAAATACGGGGAAGCTAAACAGTATGTTGGTGGATTACTAAGAGGGCTCACTTACCTAAAAATACGGGAAAACTAAACAGCATGTTGGTGGATTATTAAGAGGGCTCACTTACCTAAAAATACGGGAAAACTAAACAGCATGTTGGCGCATTATTAAGAGGGCTCACTTACCTAAAAATACGAGAAAACTAAACAGCATGTTGGCGCATTATTGAGAGGGCTCACTTACCTAAAAATACGGGAAAACTAAACAGCATGTTGGTGNTCAGATTGCGTGATATTTAAGGCTGTATGGAGATTTGACAAAAATGTAACTCTGCAAACTTTTAAGATTTCGACACATATCATATCAGGTCACATCTTTCCAGCTATAATTTCTAGATCCAATTTTTCATTTTTGGCTGCAGTGTTTCTACCTCATTTCGTCCTCACAGTATTCTATCCAGCTCTTTTTATTTCATGATGTTATTCCCATTTTTACAGCTGAAAAACATATCCATTTTTCCAACTTAAAAACATATTTTAGTAAACATTCAGGAATTCAGAGTTTGTTTTTGTTATCTCGATTGCACTCTTCGATGATTGTGCGTTGCTCATTTGAATCCTCGGAGTGGCGTGGGTGCAGGGTCCATTATATCACATGTTCATGCGTCATATTTACATGGGTATAGCCTAAATTCTCAGGCGCCAGTAGTCAGTCGCATTGGTTTCGCTAGCCTTATAATCGCTAATACAAGAGTTTAGGTGCAGCAAATATTCATGCATGGTGGTCAAAGTATCATTTCGCACATCATCGTCACCATGATTTGCAGCTCTATAACAAGATTACCATAACATTGAGTAGTGACTTTTCGATGCATGTAACCTAAGTCAAAATTAGGGTCAGGTCCTGCACCGGTCTCGGCCAGACAGAGACCCGCAATGTTTGCTCCACAAAATAGCCTATCATTTATCTACTACACAGCGCCACGCCTGTGATTATTTCGATAAATATACCACTCTAAACGGACAGAGTAAGAAGATCGGTAACGAGGTGGTCCTGGTGGAGAAAGTGTGCCTGACAGACAGATCAGCATTGCTGACACTAGACTGACTATAGGTGCTACGTGCACTGGGCTGTCCAGTTGCTGCATAGACTGGAATGACCAGCTGCTGCGTACACTGGGCTGTCCAGCTGCTGCGTCACTGGGCTGACTGCAGCTGCTGCGTACACTGGGCTGTCCAGTTGCTGCGTACATGTATAGGGCTGTCCAGTTGCTGCGTACACTGGGCTGTCCAGTTGCTGCGTACACTGGGCTGACTACAGCTACTGCGTACACTGGGCCACCCAGATGCTGCGTACACAGGGCTGACTACAGCTGCTGCGTACACTGGGCTGACTGCAGCTGCTGCGTACACTGGACCACCCAGATGATGCGTACACAGGGCTGACTACAGCTGCTGCGTACACAGGGCTGACTGCAGCTGCTGCGTACACTGGACCACCCAGATGATGCGTACACTGGGCTGACTGCAGCTACTGCATACACTGGGCCACCCAGATGCTGCGTACACAGGGCTGACTGCAGCTGCTGCGTACCTTGGACCACCCAGATGATGCGTACACAGGGCTGACTGCAGCTGCTGCGTACACAGGGGCTGACTGCAGCTGCTGCGTACACTGGACCACCCAGATGATGCGTACACAGGGCTGACTACAGCTGCTGCGTACACAGGGCTGACTGCAGCTGATATTGCAGCACCAGATAAATCACTGCACTCGAAACTGGATCATTTACTGAGGGTTTCCTTCAAGTCGTTAGATTGAAGACTAAAAAAAATATCTTGATACGTGAACGGCAGTTACGGCAGTTACGTGGACGGCAGTGAAATTTGCAGGTTACGAGAAAAAGTTACGTTAAAATTCAATAATCAAGCCTCAGCTGTGATTGCCTTTCCCTGATTATGTAAGCAAGTTTGGCAACAATTAATCAGATTCACATGTCAATAATCAGAGTAAAATACACTCACAATAAAAAAATCCCAAATCCATTATATTTTTTCAAAATATCACATCATAATTTTAAAGAAACAATCTCTTATCTCATTATTCAAAATAAATGACTGGGGTGCTGATCTCATTGGATTCCTTGGTATAACAAATCGTTCCGTGATCGTCAATATTTGCAGCATACCGACTAACGCAAGCACAAACTTTATTTGGCTTAGCCTGGGGAGGGATTTATACGATTTCGGATTTTTAGGCTTTAATACCACCTCAAAAACGCAGTGGATCTGAAAATAATGACCGTTCAAAGGAATAAAAAACCAGCTAAATATGATTAGAAATGAACAATAGGTATATCATATACGATCACAATGACAATGTGGCAATAAAGAAGAACTACTTAAATTCATCACAAATTAACTTACGTATGTGCTCGGCCCTATATTTTTGAATCCTGAATGAAATATTTTCCCACCGTTGAATTTTTTTCCCTAATACGCTCTAAGCATAACAGTTTTACCAAGACGGTGAATGATATACGAGTGCAAAGCAAATGACAAAATAAATGAACATAAATATGCATTTAATAGTCACGATAATAATCGAGTAATGATTAAAAATAGTAAATTTGGAATAATGGAAAGGACATAACACTGAATAACCTAGTCGTCGCGTGTGTCGAGATAACTGACGTGCGAGATGTAGTGGTTAATCAATGGTTCCTATAGAGTGTTGCCACTAGGTGCATGAAGAAAAAATACGCTTAAAGAGAACTTAATACTAAAGACAATAAAATAAATCCTGTTGCAGAGGACATTGACACATGAATTCCTGAAAATAGTAAAATAAGTTGTAAAATATAGAAGAGGCGATGCAATATTTAAGGAAATTCAGCCATATTATGCACTTTGAGCTGTATTTTCAACCAAATTTCGAACTCTAGCAAAGTTCAAATGTCAACAACTTTTATCCAACTTTTAATAAAAAATAGAGTGATATATGACTTGCAGTGACTCCTCAACAACTAATTTAAATTCCAAATGTTCTATTTCGTTACATCGAATTGATGGTTTAAATACGTTCACATAATGAAATTGAATTAATCTATTTCTCAACTGTTATTTCACTAATCACTAATTTTTCCCCCACCCCTCATCCCAATCATTTCCGAATTTTCCCACTCGTTATTCCTGCCCTCTCATTTCGTGACAAAATGTGCCCGCGGTCCCAATTTCGTGCCCCTCTCAGTAACCCTCAAAGCTGTCTCTTATACACATCTAGATGTGTATAAGAGACAGCTACACGAGCGAATATAAAATCGGGAAAA
>NW_025945561.1:5928-8928 GCF_000764305.2 Hyalella azteca
ACCTGGAGCACTGAGAAACCCGGTACAATGAGAAACCCGAAAACCGACAAAACCCGGTGCAATGAAAAACCCGGAGACCGACAAAACCTGGAGCACTGAGAAACCCGGTACAATGAGAAACCCGAAAACCGACAAAACCCGGTGCAATGAAAAACCCGGAGACCGACAAAACCTGGAGCACTGAGAAACCCGGTACAATGAGAAACCCGAAAACCGACAAAACCCGGTGCAATGAAAAACCCGGAGACCGACAAAACCTGGAGCACTGAGAAACCCGGTACAATGAGAAACCCGGAAACCGACAAAACCCGGTGCAATGAAAAACCCGGAGACCGACAAAACCTGGAGCCCTGAGAAACCCGGAAACCGACAAAACCCGGTGCATTAAAAAATCCGGAGGCCGATAAAGCCTGGTGCACCGTTCGAACCTCGTGATCCGTCGGTGCTCTCCAAAAATTTCGGGTGGAAAGTGAAATTTCAAACGTTAAGGGAAACGTTCATGGAGCTCATGGAGCTCACGGAGCTCTGTAAAAACTCTGTTCATAAACAAAGGTCTAGGCGCTATTGAGCTTCACTTAATATACCTGATAAACCACTTCCAGGAGTCAACGAAGTTGCCCTGCGTTTTTAAATTGCATTGTTTGCATTACGTGATTAATAAATGCCCTGCTGCCCTGATGTGATAGTTAACGATGACAGGTTTGTGATAAATTTTAATCTTAAGATGTGAAAGATGAATAGTGACATTTTCTAGACAAAGGATAAGTGATGGCTAATTCAAGATGAGAAATGTATTATCTCAATTATGCGACATGTAAAAAATGGTGTATAATCTAAATAATATTATAAATACCTATTAAAAAAAAATTTGGACATGTGAAAGAGGACGTGGAGTGAAGTAATCATGACTCGCCAGTGAGGCAATCATGCCTCGCCAGTGAGGCAATCATGCCTCGCTAGTTAATTGACGTAACCGGTTCTATAAGAAATATAGGGTGAGATTAGGTGGTGGCCAGAAGTGTAGCGCTAGATCTTCATTTCCTATGCGTCCCGCCCAACACTCATTCAAAAAAGTTTTTGGCATCAAGATGTCCCAATGCTGCGTTTGAATTGGTTAAAAAAATATTTTATTTTTTTTCTTCCCATTGGTGCATAAATTATTAATTTTGAATTAAGACGAATTTATACGAAAATGAATTTATAAAATTCGGTCTATCACTTAGAATAAGCCTGTATATGCTTCAAGAACGTACCTATCCATATCACCATGAATTCGTTGCTTCTAGTATAAAAGCATGATCAAAGGTATAAATACAGCTGTACCAGAATATACGCAATAAAATGTACCAGGTATACGCAATAAAAATATTCCGCCATTTTCTAACAGCAAGTTCACTGGATAAAACTCTGGCCATTTCAATTGATGTCAGCTCTACTTTATTGAAGTATTGCCCATTGTTTTGATAGGAACTCTACTTGATGAAACTCGGACGGATGCTATTAATTCCAGCTGAAGACTTGATTGAAGTCTGGTGCAATGTTTCGAATGCTCTACTNCCATTTGGTACTCGGGAGTCAGGTCAATGGGTCCATGTGGGGAGAGGGAAGCAGAATGAGGGGGGGGGGAGGGGAGGCTCTTGGACCTCTCATCTCATCCATCAGAAATTTTATTTCGAGGCCTTCACTGCAATTGATGGATGAGCTCAGCGATGTTTGTTCTATGCGATTGTGTCCTGGTGCGTTTGTTTTTTGCTTTGGTGCTCTTCGTTTGTGCTATTCTTTACTCTCTGTGTTTGCAAGTGTGCTCAAGGATTGTGTTCTGTGTTTGTGCTCGGCGTTTGAATTCGGTGATTGTGCTCTGAGTTTGTGCCAAGTTTTTTTTCCCTGTGTATGTACGCTTGGTTATTCTGCTCTGCGTTTTGTTCAAAGTTTGTGTTCATTTTGTGTGCTCTGTATTGCATTTGCTATGTTCATGGGAATAAAGTTCTTATTTTTGGTACTTAGTTTTCAGATTAAATTGAAACAAAATAATTCTTTCGTTTCTCCATTGTTTGCAAATATAAAATTTCATGGTGAGATATTCCCAGGCTTTTTCTCGCACTGCTCGTAGCAGAGTTAATTATAGGAAGTTTTTCATCATCTAATCAGTTCATTAAATGCCGTGTGCACAATCATCAGTGTGTGCACACGAAAATATTCATGCCATGTGCACACGGCAATTTAATACATGTCTTGTGCATAATAAGCAATTATCACCAGTTATCAGATACCGTTAGCTCGCGCATGTTGGTGTGCGTAGTACTAATTATTTTCTTGGTCATGGTAAGAGTTATAAGTTAATCAGTTGCCGTAATATCAAAATTAGCACCGAATTTTTAATGTTGTCAGCCAATCACAGACAGCTTATCAAGCTGAATCCACCAATAATAGACGAGAAATCGTCCAAAATCTTGCTGCACTTAGGCCGCTACGTTTTCTGATCCCGTTACTTGTACTGAGGCGAGTTTTGATAGTACTTCTCTTTGGTGGAAGAAATAGTGCTAACTATACGTCATGTCATTTTTGTGGCTATGCACCAACTGCAATAAAATTATTGTTTAAAGTTAGATGTTAATTTTGGACATAAATAGGTCCAGTTGGTTCTTGATGATAGAAGCTTGAGACCAAATTCTCTTGAAAGAAGCTGGTGCGCATGAGTAGTTGCTTTTCACCAAATGCCACGCATGTTAAAACAAGGCTTTTTCTGGCCGAGAAGTGACGGACGGACGCTCGAGTTCAACGAATAAAAAACCAAAATTTTGAGTCTCGGCAGCACCCGGTGCCGCGTCGAGCCTAAAACCCGGAGCGGCGCTGAGAAACCTTGAGACCGACAAAATCCCGGTGCGCTAAGAAACCCGGAGACCGATAAAAACCCGGTGCGCTGAGAAACCCGGAGACCGACAAAACCCGGTGCACTAGGAAACCTGGAGACCGACATATCCGGTGCAATGATAAACCCAG
>NW_025945562.1:0-307 GCF_000764305.2 Hyalella azteca
CCCTCCTCGGGGTTTAAATTTTAATTAAAAACACCCCCCCTCATGCTATAATTTTTAATTAATAATTAAACTCCTTTTCCCCGTAATAAGCAAAATACCATGCTAATGCAATATTTTCAGTATCCCTCCTCCCACTTCTGGGTAAAAGTTATAAGTACTAACTCCTCCCTTCCCCCTTCAGGTGGGGTATGAGTTTTAATTGCCAACTCCCCCCTCTTCCTCCTCCCCCTCCGCCTCGTGCTATAAAAGCTAATCAATAACCCCCCCCCCCCGGGGTATAAATTTTAATATTACCGCGGAGGTTAAT
>NW_025945563.1:0-959 GCF_000764305.2 Hyalella azteca
TGATAATTAGATAATGAATTATAATTGCGCCCTACACACAATTAATTTAAATGTCAAGAATTTTTTCATCGTTAAAAGTCTTCATTCGACGAGTGAGATAAAACGAAATGAGTCTTTCCTAATTTTGAAATTATTTCATTTATTCATAAAAAATTAAGCATCATGTCGATAAGCTTGGATTGTGTGATTTAAATAAAGGGTCCAAGGAACGAAACTATATGCATGCAAAGTACTCCTTCGCTGCTCACAAACACATTCATCGAGTATTTTATTATTTCATATATAAGCTAAAATAAAACGGATCGAGTTTGGACATCAAATTATTATTTATTAACAACAATAATAATGATAATAGCAATAATAAAAATAATAATATTACTTAAAAAATAATAATTAAAAAATCTAAACATTCTACTCTAATTTCTGTTTGATGGACCCTAACCCAATGTGAAGGGTTGGGGTTGCCTGGGGTTCTCATGCCAGAACCTGTCCCCAGCCCTGAGGTCGTGGAAGTGCTGCCCAATGAGGCAGGCGAAGGTGGGGCCGAGGAGGCCATTCCCCAGGGGAGGCTCGGCCAGCGCTGCGGGGTACAGATCGATGTCCTCCACCGACCTGGGGACAATGAAAGTTACTCATAATAGAAAAAATATATAACTCGTACTCACTGCAGTGAGTGACAGAGAGCGCATTTTCTCGTCGACGAAAACGTGAAGTCACGGACGGACAGACAGACGGACGGACAGACAGACAGACGGACGGACAGACAGACGGACAGGCGGGCATGGCGAGCACAATAGTGCATTTTTTTCATAAATGAGAAAATGCGCTAAAAACGTACGTAAATTTTCAGCATCCCTTATAAGATTCAGTGTTAATGGTAAGAGTAATTTTCTTCGTGAGTTGTTAGTACTGACGTTTCATAAGCAGTTCCTGGGCGGCGTAGAGTGCAGCAGAGTACA
>NW_025945564.1:0-5158 GCF_000764305.2 Hyalella azteca
TTTGGAATATTGGGCATAAATTTTCTAAATTGCAGGCAAAAACGATTGTCACAGGTAATTATTGAAAATTGCAAATAAAAACAGACTCTTATGTATCACGTTTTTCTTAGTTTTGCTTTGTGTCCGTCTGTCTGTCCTCAAAAATTCAAACCTTAATTTAGAACAATTCTGAAGATCCTAGAAACTTAAAATTTGGTACTACGCATGCTTATGATGCCTTACAATTCAAGATTTAATCATCAAAAGTAATAATCAAAAAAATGTAAAAAATTAAAAAAGACCCTAAAATTTCATGGTTGGGAATAAAGTTTTTTCGTTGAATATCCAGAGTTGCCAACCCTGAAAAATGATTTGAATTGCTAAAATTGCTTAACTAAAAAGTAGAAAATAAATAAATAAATAAATATAAAAAAAACATTTTTAAAAACAAATTTTTCTGGTGGTTACAAAACTAAAAACAATGAAATAAAACCAATAAAAAAACTTTTAAAAACCTAATTTTCTTAACAGACAAAAAAGAAAAACATTAACTCTTACATAACATTAAGGTTCTGTAGAATGTTATGTGATGTTATGTAAGAGTTAATGTTTATTCTTTTCTGTCTGTTAAGAGATGTGGTTTTTAAAAGTTTTTTTATTGATTTTATTTCATTGTTTTTAGTTTTGAAACCACCAGATAAACATGGTTTTTAAAAATGTTTTTTATATTTATTTATTTCACATTACAACACTTCTCTTCAATTTGACTTGTTGTTTGGTTGTTTGTTTGTCTGCAACAAATCTTATAATCAATATTAATACACTTCTTCCAGGCCAATCAAACTGAAATTTTGCACATTTGCATAGAGTCAGAAAAAATGCATGAATCAATTGACAGAATTATTAATTTTGAAAATTAAAAAATTTTATATTAAAAAAAATTTTATATTATAAAAATTGTTAATACTTTAGATTGAGTGCATCCAAAAAAAGGGTGTTTTTTCAATTATATGTTTTTTGGATTTGGGGTGTAGATTAAGAATCTGAAATCTGTTTTTGGCAGTCGGCATTGGAAATTTTCAACACGTTAAGTGCGGCACGACCCACCGGTGGGTCGTAGTCGATATCAGGTGAAAAGCAACAGAAACGAAGACACTCGAACAAGAGGTCGCTTACACGGGACGTCGGCCGCCCGCACGAGAGAGACAGAGAAGGGAAATATAAGTAATCCTACCTACATAATAACTTAACCCCACAACTAAGATCTGCAGTCAGACACCGCGAGCTCAGCGGTGGGGCGCTCAGGGACAATCCCCCTAGGAGCGCGAGATCCCATAGGACTTCTGACGAGCACAGACACACGTAAGAAGTCCCCCCTGAGGGGTGAATAATTGAAATAAAGGGTCCTCAGTAGAGTAGAAAATCTGTCTGTTACCATTATCTCATGGTCACATCTTCTCTCAATTAGAACACTTTTTGACCAGTGAGATTTCATGGAATATTGAGGATTCAGTCCCATGTAGCTACTGGATGATTCCTACAAATTTTTTTTATTTCTGTAAATTAAAGTTGGCGTCCAGCAATTCAGTCTCGAGTTCCTTGTTAGATTTGGTTGTGCTCGCAAATATTCTGCATAATAATTTGTTTCACGAACTATCAATTCTATGATTGTATCTGTCAAAAAAAGGGAGTAAGCATCAATAGGCCAGATCTTCCCTTCATGAGAAGGGTTAGGTGCAATTGACAGTTCTTCCTTACCGGAAAACGGAAACTTTCTTATTTGAGCCGACACTTAGGCACACACTTTGCTCTGTCTGACCTTCTATTGCTTGAATATCATTACCTTTGTTGTTGTCTTCACTAATTTCACCATCTAAATCACTTTCATCATTCAATTCATCACACTCTGAACCATCGGTCCTCTCTGGTGAGAACGTGTCATCTGATGGAATGGGATCATCACTGTCGGAAGATAGTTCATCACGTTTCGCTCCCTTAGAATCACCCTAAAAACTATACGTTTCCATCATGAATGGTCTGAAAATACATGAGAGTGAGTTGTGAAACAGGAAAATTAGGTAAAATAAATTTATCAGCAAATTGTCGCACGACCCATATGTGGGTCGTGCCGCAGTGACATGATAAATCTCAAACTCTGCTGCGAAACGACCCACATGTGGGTCGTGAATTTTATTGCGCTAACATGTAGAGCACATTGACAAACTTTTTTACACACACAACCTCCTGCTTCGATGTCTGGAGAGGCACTGACGATATAGCAACCCAAACATAGCCGCACCAGCGGGCAGTCGGCAATTTCAGCACCCGCACTTAATGTGTTAATGGAACCCGTTCCTAACTGGACCTAACCTGCAAGGTTTTCGTTGATTGGCTAGGTTTTTCCGGCCGCCGGACAGACTCCAAACATTGAAAAAAAACCTGGCCGACCAACGAAAACCATGCAGGCTAGGTCCAATTAGGAACAGGTTCCATTAACACGTTGACTACGTATTGGTGCGTACCACGAAATGTATTTCTCCAGGACGTAGTGGTACATAATTCAGGTTGCCTAAAATCAGCCAAATCCAAGAACAAAAAAGGCCAAAAAGGCCAATAATTCAATGTATACTAGTTTATTTGTAGGTTCCACTATAAAAATTCCACTCATTTTCTTTTTGCAGTATTTATAATTTAATTAGGAAGTACCCCTATAAATTTTAGCTAGCCAACGCAATTGAGAAAAACTAAATCACGGAATTTGTCCGGAAAAAATGACCGTCTGGCAACCCTGCTCAAAAAAACATACAAAAAATGAAATAATTGTACAAGATAAAGCAATCGTAGTCAACGTGTTAAAAATTTCCAATGCAGACTGCCAAAAACGGATTTCAGATACTTAATTTACACCCTAAAAAACATATAGGGTAAACGTGGTATATTCCAACACATTAAGGACGCATCGAGAAATGAAAAACTATAAAAAAATAACTGTATGCGTTACTCGAGTTCTGTTGGCTTTACGTGACTTGCAAAACACCGTACTACGCGCCAGCAACGATGAAACGTCACAAAATGTTGCCAGATTTATTTAAAAGCATTTAGAATGCAAACCTACCAAATCCCTATATTCCGACACCGTGTGTGGCAATATTTGGCACGTGGTGAGGCGTATTCCGTCCGCGCTTCAAATTATACTGATACGTAATGCCGTCATCCACGTGTTCAAATTCCGTTTGCTGTGTGAGCTGTATTGGAATACAACACGGCTTTGAATTAGAACACTAATGAATATTGAACACTACTTAATTACGCTTTTAATTAACAACTATTAAGCTTTTAATTAAGCAAATTTTAATTTTTGTACATAGCTTGGAACGATCTGTGTGTGTCCAATTCAAGT
Source organism: Hyalella azteca (assembly GCF_000764305.2). Classification (NCBI taxonomy): domain Eukaryota; kingdom Metazoa; phylum Arthropoda; class Malacostraca; order Amphipoda; family Hyalellidae; genus Hyalella; species Hyalella azteca. Next base: position 3,380 of record NW_025945564.1, read on the forward strand.
TGTGACGGAATTAGTTTTCATGTGTCTAAATCCATTTCTCAACTTAATCATCTATTAATTTATTTACCACTTGAAATCAGCAAATACAAGTATACTTAAAGGATTCCTAATATATTCACAGACGTATTTAAAAGTCTCAAACCATAATATTCTTCCTATACAAACAGTTATTCACTATTTGGTAGAGCAAGGTCAACTGTCAAATTTGACACATTTTTCGATGATCTCACTGGGTAGCGTGCATTGTCTCTCTTTGGATCTCAATATTTTCCCGCAAGATGGCCAAGACCTAGTGTTTTGGCAGTAGTTTGACACGCAAATGTATGACATCACCATTTCAACAATCAACAAACGCATAGAACTAAAACAAAGCTTAATATAAAGGAAAAGCTAGAGAGGTGACAAAATTACCCATGATGTCGGAATATACCGCATTTACCCTAATTAAAAGAAAAAACCACCTTTTTTTTGGATGCACTTAATATAAAGTATTACCAAAAAATTTTTTAAATCATCTTATTTATTAATAATTGAAAATGAAATTAAAAATTTATTGTAGAAGTGTAACATAAGACACTGGATTCCCTAGAAGTAAGTATTGTCTTTAAAAAGTAATTTTTAAATGCATATTAGGCTATTAACTTTCAAAAAGTGGGAAAAGCTCAAGAGGCCATTTGAATAGGTTAAATTACCTACTTAATTAGCCGCTCCATATTCGATGATATTTTCGTCCAATTTATGGGTGGCTTCTGCCAATTTATTTATTGCAACATTTTGGTCTCACATAGTTATGAGTGGCTTCTGTTCAATTTCCAGTATGGATAAGTGACCTCACTGACTTGTGACAGTAATCTTTCTATTTGTAACTTGTAAGTAATGTATAATATAATTTTAGCAGCAACCACTAAATTGATTCAAGGATAATAATCATCAACAAAATCCTAACTTTATTTTGAAATTCCAGATGTCTGGAGCAGGCCTTCCAGTACCACGAATAATGAATTTATGCATAAAACATAAATTATTGGCCAAAGAAGACTAGGCTAGGACAGTACTAGCCACTAGGTTGGCTACCTACATAACAGTGATAACACCAGAACAAACAGTGAGTCACTAGTCAGTGACCACCAGTCGCCGACTCTGAGTCAGTGTCAATAGCAACCAATTAACCTATGAATTCATATATCTACATAAATCCTCACCTGTATTCGTATTTGTCATCTTGGTACTTTTCCGAGTAGAAAATTCTGTGAGGCATGCTTACTCGTACTAATCAAGAAGAGTTTTAAAGTTTGAAATAGAATCCACAACTACACTTCTACGCACACGGAATGCTAAGACACAACTGAGTGACGAATTTAAAGGGACCGCGCTGATTCAAGGAACTTTGGTGTTGCCATAAAACGGTAAATACATTTTTATTGATGATAAATGCACCTAAGCCTTCATTATTTTTTGTACCGCAAAATCTATTTATTAAACATGTAAAATATGAAAATTTATAAATAGGAAGCAATTTCATGCTTCCGAATAGTTCCTTTACATACAACTGTGATTAGATTTCTTTCGCTGTGAAGTTATTATAGAATAGAATAGAATAGAAGTGTCGGCGTTGAAGAAATAGGCCCTGTCTCTTATACACATCTAGATGTGTATAAGAGACAGTAGGAACAGGTTCCATTAACACGTTGACTACGTATTGGTACATATGCTGTCTCTTATACACATCTAGATGTGTATAAGAGACAGTATCATGATTTTGTTCACTCACGACCAACA